>NC_135503.1:28911281-29076281 GCF_052857255.1 Amblyomma americanum
TGGGCCTACTCCCAAAATTTTGGGGGTTGTTTGGAACATTTGGGGGTGGGCCAACTTACAAATGCTATCGCATTTTCTTCTTTAGGAATGTGGTTGAGATGGCTCCCAACTTTTTATCTAACCTTCGGACCAAAGACAGATTTTCACACATGCTTGTGAATAGCCGGGGTTCGTCAAACAGGCGTCGAGCAATTGCACTTCAACGATGAAATAACGATGGTGTCATGTTTGAGACAAAAATTTTAGAGATCCGTACCGATTGAGAATTATACGTGACTTCATTGCTGGCATCAAGTTCTGGCACCTGTTCAAACTGGAGAACTAACAGCGAATACCAAAGAACCGTTTCCTTGCGTCAGTAATTCTGTCTAGTGCACTGGAGGGCCTGCCGGCTCTCTCGAGCTCTGTCTGTGCACATTATCAACAACAGTTGGGCTCTGAGCGTTCGGGTGTGCAGGCGAATTATAGATGTCGCCTTTTCCTGACTATCTGGCCTCATAATGGGACTAGGCAGTCTGTGCTGTACTTACGGCTAGTACGGCCAGCTGCAGATATCCTGGGAACCAGATGCCTTCATTTTTCACCCCCGGTAGCAACGGGGGACGCAGCGTCCCGATGCTTTACGCAGTGCGCGGGCGAGCTAGTATTGACCTCTCTCCAGCACCGGAATCGCTTTCGAAGTCGCGATAAATCAACGTGACACCGTTCTCGGGCTGCAACGTCTCGTCCGAGAACGATTCAATTGCTTCCGACTGACGTTATCCGCCGGAAATGACGCGAAGGAAGCCGGCGAGAATGAAAAGTCGCGTTAAAACAACGCCTCGCCGGTCCGGCTGCTTGAAGGAACTAGGCTGTCCAAGAGCTGAAGCCGCGAAGCTTACTGGCCGGATAAGTTCCAAAGCTAAGGAAGTCCTTCTCCTTAACTTCGCTCTGCTGCTTCGTTCGTGATTTTCGCTGGGACAAGTTTATCGTTTTCAGAATCAGAGGACGGGGGGAAAGAGGGGGGATGTTGTGCCACTCCATATCCCTGTTTTCTTGTCGGCGAGCTGCCATTGTTTATTTCACCCTGGTTGTGGCGCAAGATCTTTCCTCTTTGCTTGTTTCCCCTAAAGTACTTTCCACTGCCTTCTTTTCTTTGCTTGAACATTTTCACAGAATAGGGGAGCTTGTTCTACATTTTATTCCCCCAGGTGGCTAAATCTATAGCAATACTTTTATGATGATGAGCTTTCTCCGAAGTATGCTGAATAAGTGCATACAAAAAATATGACATCACGGCAATCTCCCTCGTTCGTTTGCAGCCAAGGGACAGTGTGACTCAGGTGGGCCTTAGGAAACGAAGAAAAATGGAACAGTATATCATACTGTGCTGATAGGAGCACGCGATTAGTGCCACACTGGGCAGAGCTCCGTAGTGCATTCGATAGACGGCATGGCGACTTAATCAGAGGTAGAGAGGCGGCGGTGCAACGTGCAGGTTCCCTAATCAGAGGCCCCGGTAAACGGGCTCGCCTTCTTGGCCGGCGTTTGCCACTGCGTTTCTTTTCGTCTTTGGTAGGAATGTCCTTTTTTTCTCTCTAATTCGCCTTCGGATCAGGTAGATCTCTGCCGAAATGTTAACGTTCTAACTTCGACAGGTGGCGCGTCGATCTAATCCTATCTGCGAGGAGGACGGTAAAAGGAAGAAAACGTGCACAAAGACGCTTTCGCGAAAGGGAGATCGGAGGACGAGCGCAATGGAGAACGCCGATCGTGTGACGCTAGCGTGACGTCACAGGCATGAGTCGAATGCAGTCCGGCGCCCTCAAGTCGGTGGGCCTTTTCGAGTAGGCGCAACCATCGCTGTCACTTCTTTCGCATTGCAAGGGGAAGGGGGGGGGGGGGGGGGGGCTGCCTCATACTTGCCAAATGCTTATCGTGCGAAGTAACTCCTGAAAATTCGTTGTGGGTTTCGTTACCGGAGGGTTGTGTGGGCGGCTTGAAAGAATGCGAAAGAGAGGAGAAAGCGAAACAAGGAGCAGGAGGGGGAGGCGCTAAAGAGCCGCACTGCATTAGCACCCATAGCAGGAGCGAAAGGAACTAGCACTCGCATCGGAACCACCGCCATCGGAGCAATTAAGGCGCATTTAAAAGGCGAACATTAAAAGCAAGTTTTAAAAGACCAAAAATACAAGCATACCGCTTACGCTGAAAGGACGCATCACATTGTGTAATTTTCCAGCACGATTTATTTTTTCCGCACTCATTAGATTGTCTGTACTCTCTACCAGCCAAATTAATAAGTTCGCGTCATAACAAAAAAAAAATATCTACCAAGAAGCGAATCTCTTCCTGCTCTTTAACATCATTTCGTTTTTGTCAGACAATGTTAATAAAGAAAGCTAACCTGATCAGGTAGGGCGCTTCGATCGAACGGCATGAAAGAAAAACGCAAAACGATACTGGAGAGAGGGCCAAGAAGTTATTAACGTGTTCTCGTGATCTAGACGTAGCACCCAGCTTGGCGCCACATAATCCAGTAATCCCTCCACCGCACCGGCGCCCAGACGCGGTTAGTTTATCACGGACGCTCTCGATCCCGCTCCTCGGTTTCTGTATCGCAAGGGCCTGTGGCTCCCTTCCCACCCCCATCCCCTTTCTTAGGCCTCGTGAAAAGTTCGCCATGCGTTTCTCCTCGTAGCACCGTGCTCAGACATGCGCCACCGACCTCTGCAAGCGCCACCGCCTCGGGCGCAAAACAGCACCAGCAGCAGCAGCAGCAGCCCTGGAGGCAGAAGACACAGTTCAGAGCCGCCTCTTCCCCGAGGCTCAAGCACGGAGCCGCGGCGTCCGCATCAGCTGCTGTGCTGCGCCGCAAACGCTCTCGGGACTCTGTCCCCCGCCTCCCACAAGGGCTCTGTGCTGCCACGGCGTCCTATATTCCGCACCATTTTTTACGCTGTCCCAGGCCGCCTCAAACCTTAAAACCGCGCGCGCCCTGCACACCACACGTGCTGCGCCCGCCAGCATTGGTGGCGGCGCGGCGGCTTGAGATTTTCGGCTATTTTTCAGACTTCTTTCCGCCTCCAGCCAGCCTTCCTTCTACCCCTTGCTCACTTCCTTCCGTGCGGCAGGCGTTAGTCGCCTCCGTTGCGTGCAGTCACTTCCGTTTCACGCTTTCTTTCATTCTTTTTCTTTCTCTCCCTCCTTCGCTAGCGCTCTTTGTGTTCCTTCAACTTTCGTAGCAGCCATTTCTGTGTTCCTTTGGCGATTCGTGATTTCGGTTTCGCGCGAGAAAAATAAACAATACTGGCGGCGAAGAATGCGCGGGGATTCTCGTTCGGAAGCCGCCGCGGTTTGCCTATATAGCGCGGCTTGCGCGCTCGCTAGCGGCGTTATTTATTCGAAGCCAAACCGCGTTTGTCGTCCAGGAAAGGGAAAGGGCAGCATAAGGGGAGAGGAGGTGGCTTTGCACGACGCGGCGGGTCTCGAGAAGCTACTGCTCAGCCACGCATTCTTCTCGTGTTCGCTTCGCGAGCGGAGAAGCCGGGATATCGGCTCCTCTTTACTGGCTTCGCTTGCTTGTTGCTGTAAGCGAGCATTTATTACCGAAGCTTGTCTGGCTGGAAGAGCGCCGGAGACGAATCGGTGATGAATAAAATAAAATGAGGCCTAGCTAGGCAGGCAGACAAATTGACGGCCGAATTGAGGGGATAAGCGATTCGGCGAGGCAGGTGCGTGAAGCGAGTGACTGAATGCGTAAGCAGGTGGGTTAGTGAGCGGCATTGTTGGCTGCGCACCGGAGGGTGGGATCGATTTCGAAGCAGATGACTTCCTTCGTACCTGACGTCCACTCTCCGGACCAAATGACCATCCCACAGCAAGAATGTGGGCTTTGTGCATATGCCGCTTGAAGTGGCACAACAGTTTTTGTATGAAGCAGCAAGCTGCGGGAACAGCTGACTGCGCTTGTATTTAGAAAATGTTGAAAAGCATACACGACGCCTATTGCAGAGAAAGAGTCAACTCAGGAGCTGTCTAATAAATTACGTTTGTTTTGCGCAGGACGGAACTTAGAAATAAACAATCATGAATCGCTCTAAACAAAACAGAAACTGGCAGAAAAAAATGCGCAATAAGCAGTACGACTAAAATACGCTGTAAAGTGCATTTAAAAGCTATCGTCTCCAGTTCGCCATGTTCAGTAGGAAATGCGGCAATAAATTGCCGAAAGGCTTGGGCAGAGCTGATCATACAGGTTACATATAACAATTCCTTACCGCAAGGAAGCAGTGCTTATGATGTCAAGAAAAACTTTCATCAATAGACTTGATATTATTGCAGCCTTATAGCACACTTCGCAGTGCATTAAACCTAGCACATTCTCTGCCGTTCTGTTTCCATGTTTTCTTTCTTGCTTTGTACATAGGATATTAAATGTTTTTACAGGTGAAGGCTTGCTCCCTCATCTATGCCCGAGTTCTTATCTGAGCCAGAGGCACTGCATCAGGCTGGAAGGAAGTTTTTGGAGGCGAACTGTTTATTAAAGCCAACTTTTTCAGCGAAAAGATAGCAACTCGTTCTGTGTCCACGCTAGCAACCTGCACCCTTGTCGAGATCAGAGTAGCCGTGCACGGCTGTCGACTGCGCTGTCTTTAAGCAGGAACTTTCCAGATAACTTGTCTGAACAGTCCCGAACGTTGTAGAGTCGGACACGCGCGATCGCGATCTTTCGCAAACAGACCAGCTCCGTCCAGCGAGCCTAGAGAAGATGCCCCTGTGGCGGACATAAATTATGAGGCCGTGTGCCAGTGCTGGTAACCGAAGAACACTCTTTAAATTCTTCTGCTGATTGACCAAAACATCGTGACAACATATACAGAACTTGAGCACCTTGTTTTAATTGTTTGTTGTTGTGAAACAGCTTGCGTCTTTCAGTTCTTATTGTGTCAGCCGTAAACGGGGAGTCTCCGTGAATAATGCGCAATAGATAGCGATTCAGCCACCACCAATGTGCGCACATGCAGTGTGCTATGCGCTGCACGCTACTGTAATGACCAGAAATTCTACCCTCATACAATGACGCATACGCTAAACCGTAGTACTATATATGCAGATAGTGGGTAACAGCAAGCATTCTTCAATGTTTGGCAATCGAGGACGATTGTCTGCCTTGTATCCATGTGTTCCCCGTATGCTGTTTGACGTAATCCGTATACACGACCTAATATAGGCCTTGTAATGACATTGCTTTGAAAACATTCATCGGGCTGATTTTTCTGCGGGATATCTACAAGCCTGTAGTCTATTTGCAAAAGTCATTAGCCTTGTGCAAATAGCGTTTTAATCATTTTTTTCTTCTCCGTAGGCGGCATTCTTAATGCAACCGTCGAAATCTCGATAACTTCGTTACTCTGTCCCGTTGTTTGACTAGCTCCGTTTTCGCTCTTGGCCTTTAATATCTCTTTTCAGTTTTTCATACGCGAAGTCCAGATTAATGCTAGACGGCTTCCTTCGGCCAATAAAGCGGTCTCATCTCAGTCTGCCGCATATGGAGACGGCGTACTGTGCAAACTAAATCTCCTACTAAACGCAAACACCCGCGACAATGTAATAGAAGGTCCCGGAGGACCGCCTGCACCTCAATGATTAACCGTCTCTACATCATCACTTCCTTTTGGAGTTCTTTTTTTTAAATTCTCTACCCTTTCTTTTCATCCGTGCAAGCAAGAGACCTTTTTTTTTTTTCGGTCCCTACGCTTAGCGCACTAGTAATAGTAATTGCGGCTACTTGTTACGGCAGAGGATGACATGACTATTAGCCGCTGTGGTAGTAACGAAGACGCTTGATTCGCTTTTCTTTGTGTTGGTGTGCTTGTGTCTACTCCTGTTGTGACGCTTGGTCGAGGAGCGCTTCAGTGCACCCTTTTACCCAGGAGAGAAAGATGGAACCAAACACAAAACAAAATAAAATCAACCTTTGCGCGCAGACGCGTTGTGTTTCTGCTCCAACGTCCCGAGCATGCTGAGCGGCGAGTGTGTGTGCGTGAGCAGGTTGCGTCGCGTCGCGCACACGCACTGTGTCCTCGCTACCTTTGCTGCACTGCTTTCCTGACTGCGTACAGAGTTCCTGCCTTGTCGACAAGGAACACGAAGAACAAGGTTGAGGGGGGAGGGGGTGGAGGTGAAACGACAGACGCACTGAGCAATACACTAACAGCCAAGCTTCGTTACATTTTTTTTATTGTCCTAGCCCTTATTATAACGCGGGACGCGAGGTTTCGATTTCCAATAGACGGCTCTTTGTGTACGCGAGCGCACCGACACGCATCTGCACCCGCGTACACGTACTGTGTATTATACACGCTGCTGCCCGCGTATATATATATACCTCTTTAATTCCCCCATCGGAAACGAAACTGCTCCACTTCTCGTTCCATCTGTTTCTGCTTCTCGTTTCAACATTTCCTTCGTTTTCCCCAATGTCTTTGTTTTGTTTTGTTTTTTTTTTGTCCTTTCTCTCTGGTTGTCGGTGTTCCTGCCTGTACTTGGCAGGCTCGTTTCCGTTCGCTTTCTCTCGTCTCCGGTGGTGGCGCGACTGTCGTCCTCGAGCTCTCCTTCCACATCTACCTTCCTTCTTTCCTCCCTCCCGTACTCTCGGCTTCTCCACTGCGCCGCGGCGTGGCGCCCTTCTCCACGCTGCGTTTGTTCTCTGACGTGACTCGGAATCACTCGCTTCCGACAACTGCCGCTCGTGTAACGAACGGGCCGGCTCATTACTCCGGCTATGGATTCGGCTTGGTCGCGCTCCGCCGAGAGGGAATGAGGAGGGAAGAAAAGGGGAGGAAAAGGCAGCAGGGTCTTGGATTGTGAGGCACGTTGGGGATCAGGCGCGACACATCGAACGGGCCGCCCGGCAGCAAGCAGGCAAAGTTGCTTTTGCAGCTTGATGCTCCTGCCGGCCGGCTGGCTGGTATATGACGGCCGGTGGGGGGGGGGGGGGGGGGGGGGGGTAGTCTCGGAGGTCCTTTGAGGCGCTCGACACGTCCCGCCATCGCGCCTATACGCTTTGCGGAGGGAAAGCAGTGAGACAGACTTCCTGGGCGGGAGTTGAGTACAAAGCCCCTGGCGGCTGCCGCCGTCCGCGACCTTTGTTTTGCTAACACTGCTAGAACGACTGCGACTTTGGTTCCGACTTAGGTGGCTCGTGTATTTGTAGACGCGGGAAAGAGGTGAGGGAAGTTGGTATCTGAAGAGAAAAAAGAAAAGCAAAACGTATCTGCCGTTTTTTTCTCGGATACGATAGCGAAATCAGGAAATTACAGCAAGGTTTAGGCAAAGGCGACCAATGTAAAGGAAACGCCTTGGCGCCATGCATATCGACGTACAAAGTATGCGCACGCGTGACGTCACACCCGCCAGCGTCGACCGCCATGGCTGGCTCGGGGGTCGCTTCAAATGTACTGTGCGTTAAGTGATTCCATTTATTTGTGCAATCAGGACCAGAGAACGTGGATCATTTTTCTCCCCCTTTTCTTTTACGCCGTGGCAACAGCTTCGTTGGCTTTTTATTCAGGTCTCCTCAGTTTTGGACTTTACGTTCCCGTAACAAATTGCCGGGAACTCTCCGCTCCTGTACTATTTTTCTCGAGTTGTAGCCTTCACCTCGAATTAGACCTTGGTCCGGAACTTTATATTTTTGTTATTGTTTTTTACTGTTATGCGTTTTCCTGCGCCTCAGCACATTACCGTGGCAATACATCGCTCTTCGCCAGCCTAGCGTCACGTGCGCTCGTTTTTAAACTAGCCTTGTTCATTGTGTTTCCTTACATTAACGTTGTTTTCCATACTCCTCTTCGCCTATGCTATCAGTTATTTCACATCTTAAATGCCTTGCAGATCTTTCTTCGCATTATCTGCGTCGTACCTCACAGGAGAAATTCTCTAATTGGCCCTTTCCCAAGTGCCCTTACCCCTACAGCCTATTCTTCCCTAAAGTTCTTTGTTTTCTTCCCTCTCCCCCCGCCTCTTTCCCCTTGTCGTCCGGGGTCCAACTGAAGCGATGAGGGAAAGAGCCGCAGCTCCGGAGAGCCCGAGCCGTATGACTCCATCGACCCGTCCAATCAATTTTTATCCCAGCGGAATTGGCTCCGACTCCCTTTACTTCTTTTATTCTTTTTATGTGTTTTACCACTCGAAAATAGCGAGAAAAAAAGGGGGAAGGCGTCGTCGTCGAGAAACGAGCCGGGCGTTTTGTGTGTACAAACTCTCGCTTCCCTCTCTTCTACACCGCCGCGAGGTGACCTTTTTCTCAGACCTTGCCCGTTTATGTATTTCCCTTTGTTTTCTTTTCTTCTTTCTGCTGTCTCTCTCCTCTGATACCGGGCGCCGGATACAGGCGTATTAAAGGGCGCCGCTTCTTCCCACCACCTCTTCGAGACTGCTTGTCAGAACTGGCGGATGCTCGCTTCGTGACGGTTCTCGAGAGAAGGGAAGTGTTCGTTACTCGCGGAGTAGTCGTCGAAGCGGGACATGGTTTCCTTTTTCCGCGGACCGGATACTTTGTTACGGCGTCCCCCCCCCCCCCCCCCCCCCCCCCCCCCCGCGATATCGGGATCCCGTCTCTTGACTTCTCCTTCTTCCCTTCCTCACCTTCACTCTTTCTCCGGTCTATAGGTCTTGGACTCCGTTCTTCGTGTCGAGATTGATAAGCAGGGATGCGATGGTCTTATACATTGCCGGCTCATTGAAACAGATGTGGGAGCCGCTGTGTTTGGCGCGGCGATGTACATACGTAACGGAAATGCATGATATCGAGAGCTTCTGCCTTGTTCGTTTGTTTATACGTTTGTTATACGTTTGTTTGTTCGTTTGTTTAGCCTGAGTCGCTTTGGGACGTTAAACCCTCATAAACTAAACTAACTTTATACGTACTCCCCCCCCCCCCCCCCCCCCCCCGTATTGTTTCTCTTCGTCCCAAACTATCTTGTCTGCTTGCAAGGAGAAAAAAATTTCTAGTTTTGTAGTTTTGTTCTTTATTTCTGCCAATAAGCAAGTTTCTGTGTCGGGTCCGCCTAAGAAGAAAGGGGGCTTTGAAAGGTTGTACCTAGCAATAAGGGATTCATTATAGCGTCCACCCAAGCGCACCATACGGCTACAATGGAACAGCTGTCACAGAAACTTCGTAGTTAAAGAAAAATTCGTCCTGGCCCGGGCTTCGAGCCCGGTACAACCGCCTGTCGGGGGGCAGTCTCTCTACCAACTAAGCTAACCGGGACTGCTCGCACATGGTAGGGCGAGAACGAATTGATCAATAACTCGAAGTAGGAACGGGTTTTGTCTAACAGGGTTAGTCGCTTGGGTGGACACTAATGAGTACTTACTACTCTTATTACCACCTTGAGGGATGTTCCTAAAAAAATTTCTGATGTACCCAGCAGTGCAGAGCATCGCGGACAACACATGGCCGGACAGTGAAACCAACCATTTATTTTCGTTTTTTTTTTAATGCGTCAGCATTAGAACATTCATTATCGCAAAAAGTGCCCGGCGTTAGCGTGTGAAGCCTCGGTTGGCAGGATGCAAAGTGGAGAGAGCGATGACCCTCTCCACTTCTACGGGAGAGGAGGCAGGGGTAAAGTGGGACGGGGAGGAGTTAGAGACGGTGGAAGGCGACTGGTGCGAGAGGGACACCACGGTTGCCAATCAGAGTAGAGATGCGGGGAGAGTGGAGACGGGGTGATTGATGGGTTGGTTCGCAAGAATGGAGCGGGGGTACGGCGCGTCACACGGTGATCGATGGAGGGATCACGCCACCCGCCACCCTCCAGGGGGAACACTAATGCTAATACTCAGAATAGGAGGGTGGCCAGGAGACAATAAACTAAGTCTCCAGAATGTTCTGGATGGCCCAAGTTAGCGCAGTCCAGGACTGATTGGAAATCAGGGGCCGAGGCCTTTGTTCCGCAGGGTTCGAAGCTGGGATTATTATTGCTGTTGTTGTGGTGGTGGTGATGATGATGGTGACGATTATCGGTTGCGTGTATCCTGGGATGTTTCGCCACCGCAGGTTGGCATGTGGGAGCTTCGGGCGGAGCCGACCACGAAAACGGACCAGCCGGTGATCGGGCTAGTCTACGCCAGGCCGGCTGCCAAGGAGACGCCCATCCTGCTCGACGTCTGGGTCAGCGGTCGCACCTCCGCGGTGAGCTCTCTCTCTCTCTCTCTCTCTCTCTCTCTCTCTCTCTCTCTCTCTCTCTCTCTCTCTCTCTCTCTCTCTCTCTCTCTCTCTCTCTCTCTCTCTCTCTCTCTCTGCGTTCGTTTCGGGGCACTCTCTCTTCACGGCGATACTGTTGCGTCCAAAATACTGAGATCACGTGGATAACGAGGTTACTTCTGTCGACAGCTTCCAGCTTATCTCTATCCTTCTTGCTTTGTTTTTCGATGATAAGAGAAGTAGAAATCACAACTAGTGCGTCCTGTGCAGGTGAACGCCTCGGACAGGTTCATCCTCTACGCCGAGCTGAAGAAGGGCTCTCACCCGGTGGCCAAGGCCATGGTGACGGCCCTGATCCGGCACCCGGACACGGACAGCATCACCCGCCTCCACCTGATCGACAACGGAGCTGGGGGTGCGTGGCCGCCTTTGCTGCTCGGCACACCGCTTTCCCTGTGACTGTTTCGTTTCGCTCATCGATCTTTTCCTCCCTTGCTGTGCATTGCAGCATGGCAACAACAGAACGAAGTGATGGTTCTAACGAATTTATTCACGCTTTCTCAAAAGGCAACAAATATATGTATAATGGACATCAACTCCTCGAACCACTTTCCTTCTCAGTAGCAGTCTATTGTTTTCATTGCTCATCCTTTCATCAACATTGTGCGCTGCTTGCCACTCTTTCCTGCCGTTAGGGCTGGACGCTATTCACGGATACATAATTAATAATAGTTTTAGTTCAGGTGGCACATTAGACTTCACCGCTCGGTAAAGAACCCCCAAATGACTGCAGTTAAATCTGAGAACCATTTACGGCGTACGTCAAAGCCCAGGTGTAGATAGATAGATAAAGAGGAGGAGGGAAAGGCAGGAATGTTAACCAGAAAGGGGTTCCGGTTGGCTACCCTGCACTGGGGAAGAGGAATTGGGGACTAAAAGGAGGGTGAGAGAAGGGGAAAAAGGCCTAACACACACACGCGCTCAACGCGGTCACAATTTGTCACTCAATCCAGTCGCACTCAAGTAGGCAAAGAGTGTCTTGTATGCCTTGAGGGCAGTCGACTGTTGTGGCCACGGACCCAGGATCTTTTGCTCTGTTAATGGGCGAGGATCGAGGAGGTCCAGGGCACAACACAGTGTATGTCTTGCATACACTGCACTTGCAGGTGTAGATATGGCGCGAAAACGTCCTTTCCGTGAAAGCGGCCTTGCTCCTATAGGCTACGGTTTGGTGCCGTTTAGCGGATGCCTACGACACGATGATGGTGTTTGTGCGTGGGGATAGTGACAGTAATAGTGAGGGCTGAGAGTTCGTGGATCAACAGATGGACGGCAAAACACCCATATTAGGGGACACGTTTTGGGCGCCATTAATTCCATATATCTCAACAGTAATTTTCCACATCGCAGTCACCAAGGAAATGTGAAACTTTCTTTTTTCACTGTTCATGTATTGTGCTAGTTGTGACCTCCTAGCCGCAGGCGCCCGATAGCTACATGTGTTTTTGTTTTTTCGCTCGCCACGCAGATCCGGACATAACGCAGAACGACGGCGTGTACAGCCGCTACTTCACCGACTTCACAAGCACCGGACGGTACGACCTGACAGTGGTGGCGAACGACAACGACGTCTCCGCCGTCGTCATCGGGGCCTCGAGCGGAGAGTACGAGAGCAGGTTCCCCGAGGGAGCAGGTACGCGCAGATCTGCACGTGAATGGCAACGCACTGCATCATTTAGAGCAGTCGCGAGTGGAAGAACTAGTGCAAGCAAAAAAAAATTAATGAGAGTTGGTTTGTGAGGTACTCAGGTACTGCAAAGGTAGCAATGTGTTCAGCTCGGCTGCTCATTATCTATCACTTGCTTACTCTCGAGGGCGCTCTCTCACAAAATCAGTCGCCGCCAAAGCAATGTGCCACTTAAACACAGTGCCACATAACATGTACCGCATAATCGCTGTACCGTACAAATACTGCCACATCAACGCACTTTTCAAGTCGCAGAAGACTTGTTCGTATCAATTTTCATAACCACACTGTTCATGTGGCAGGAGGTTTGTACAGAACAGCGTTTTGATGGAACGGAGAAGCGGCAGCTGTCCCTGTGATCGTGCGAGCGAACTGATGCGATGGGGAAATCGAGCCAGATAATGTGAAAGGGAACTGAAGATGTAGCAAAATATTGAGACGCGCTAGCGAGGTGAGCAGGGGGCGTACATGGCATAAATTGCCTCTGAATAAGTTCACAGAGGTCCATGGACCACCTGTTGAAAGGCGCGATGCTTCTCCAAAAAATCGATAAGAAACTGCGACCTAAATTTGAAGCTATGGCCATTCTTGCCTTTTATGCATCGGGCAGCATGATCGGTCATGTTCAATCGTGCCCCTGCGGTTCGATGCAAAGGGAGTGTGGCGGAAGAAGTGTGCGGCGATGATTCAAGCCTAAGGGGCGCGACGTTCTCAACATTCGCAGAGTACCCGTCGTGCTGCGGCAGCCGCGTGTCGGACAGCTACTCGCAGAAGACGAGTCGCTTCACGCGCATCAACCACTACGGCTCGTTCTTCGTGACCGTGCCCAAGGCGGACCGGGACGTGCTACCGCCGAGCCGCATCACCGACCTGCGCGTGGTGTCCACCGACAATCGCAGGATGGCCGTGACGTTCAACTGGACAGCGCCGGGCGATGACTTCGACGAAGGACAAGGTCAGTAGCGTGTTGTCTGCATCAGTGCAAGCAGTAGTTTTGTACCAAGGCGTATTTACGGTCCATTTCTATATTTTCCGTACTACATTTCTAGCTTGAGAAGGGAGGACGGCTTCCTTCCCCTAACTCCCCCCTCTCATACCGTCCTTCCTTTAAATCCACCCCTGCTTGTTGGGCTACGTTATTTGTTTAGGAAGAGTGTGTCCCTGGTGCATACACTTGATACAACGAACACACGACATGTTATGTGCGCTTGCTCGTGGGTGCGCGGCCTTTTCTATCCGCCGAGCCTCATTTCCTACGTACGACACATGTCGAGCCCGAAGACGTTAGGAACCGGCCCGGCCACACGGTGTCCCCGCGCGCCGGTGCTTTTGGCACGGCTGCGGCACAGTGGCCGGCATACCATCAACGCGTTGGCTGGCCCTCGAAAACAACCAAAGAATGTTTGGCGTTCGAAAACTTTGTGGCACTTTTACCTGCTAGCAGAGCTATAACGGGGCACAGAGTATTGGATTTTGCTTCTTTCTGCAATGTTCTCTTTCCCAAGCCGCTTCTGCGTCCTCCTCGGATCGGTCTACATTAGTTTCCTTCTCCCTCTAGGTGGAACTTCATCCATTTCGTCTTTAGGCAGAGGAACCTCTTTGTCACTTGAACCAGTCGTCTGATTTCAGCAACACCTAGCTCCTCCCGCTTTCGTTTTTTTTTCCCCTCCTCTAACACTGTCTTCCTCTCACTTGCATTCTCGTGTAGACAAAGCTTGATTCAACGAAGGTCCGCAAAATTGCTCAGCAGAAAAGGCTAGCAGCGCCCGACCTTCTGGCCGTTAGTCGTGGAGACACTTGGACACTCTAAAGTCGTTACTACCCGCGCAAGCGGTACACTGTGTCCTCTTTATTTAAGAACAACTTGAATTGTCGATACACATGACACGATTTTTCTCATGTCTTCCGGTGCGCTGCCTATCTAACTCCTGTCTGGTCTTGTCTGTCCTGGTGCAGCGAGTCGCTACGAGCTGAAGAGCTTCAAGGACAGGCTCAACGCTCAACGCCGCTTTGCGAGTCACGGCCAGCTGGTTGGCCAGTGGGACGTCGACGGACCCTACTACGAGCCTCCCAAGCCATTCGGCTCCACGCAGACGGCCACCGTGCGACTCAAGAACAGCCAACAGGCGTCGCCGCCGCTCTATTTCGCCATCCGCGCCGTGGACGACCAGGGAAACGCGGGGCCCGTCTCCAACGTAGTCGAGGTAGTCATCATCCCGCCGCCCACGACTACGTCGACTTCGACGCAGCCTTCGTCCTCGTGGGGCAGCGGCGCGGCGGGCGGCGCAGGCGCCCACGGTCAGCCCAGCGGCTCCCGCAGCACCAGGGACAAGCTGAACGCCGCCCAGCTGGCGCTCATCATCGCCGTGCCCTTGGCCGTGCTTCTGGTCGGCATCATCGTCATTATCCTGCTCATGGCCCGGCGGCGCAAGGCCCCGCCACCCAAGAAGTCCACGGACAACGGCAACGCTTCGCAGCCCCCGCCGCTGCCCGCCAAGATCGCTCGCGACGACATCACGGCGCCGCCGCCGCAGACGACGCCCATCGTGGACGAGGACGTGAAGCAGACGACGCCCACGGGCCGCCTGGACGCGGCGGCCATCAGCCCGGTCAACTCGTGGCCCGCCAGCGTGCTGCTCGACCACTACAACAAGGTGCAGCAGGCCAAGCAGAGGCACGAGCCGCCGCCCATCATGATGGTCGAGGATGGCGTCTCGCTCAACTCGTCCACACCGTCGCTCTACTCCAAGAGCGACTACGGTGGCGTGCCGGCGCCCGCCAGACTCGCCAAGCACCGCCCTGGACAGGATGGAATTGCCGTGCCGCCGCCGCTGCCCCCGCAAGTGCCCAGCTACAACGCGGTCTACACTTCGTCGCAGCACTCGCTCGACAAGACCGGAGGAGTGACACGCAACATCACCCAGGTCTAGCGCGCCCGCCTGCTGTGAGGAAAGGAGCGAGGAAGAGGAGCGGACTGCCTCGCTTCGGAAAAGGGCTCCGGTGTTACCCGTTGTCTCACCGCTCAGCTGCAGCTCCAGCGTTACGCTATTGGTGCGCGCACGCGCGAGCACCGAATGATGAATCTCAGACGCCGCGAACGCTAGCTCCTCGCTTGGCAATTTTCATGACACGTGCGATATGAACATGGCGTTTCTCTCTGAACAGAAGATGTGGGTGTCATTTTGAATGGGGGCCAGTGAAGGGTGTGCTTTTGTGAGCTTTCCATCTTACGATGGGTATCACGAGGCGAGGACTGTCTGCGCCTCCTGACACATCTCCTTTATCCTGATAGCGCAGCGCCCTGCTCGCTCTCCGGTTACCGTGAGACGGACTGTGAGTGTGATAAGCTGTGTTCTCTCGCTGTTTTAATGTTTTGTTTGCTCATTCTGTTTTATTAGAGCGTCGAGTGTGTCTTATCTTCGTGTCGTGCGTTTGACCGTGCTTGGACCCAAAGTGGACTCGATCAAAAAGAACCAGACGCCGCGTGTGCTTCGCGCGTGTGTGCGACGAGGGGAATACAGTCCTATTCCCGTGACGAGGAGCGACCATCGATTTGGCCCCGCCTTTGGCGACTGGAGTGAGGACTCGATGGGGGGCCAGATTGGACTCCGTCTACGAACCAATCAGCGATCTGCTTTTGCGAACACCGGGTCATTGTTCTAGGAATTCGCTAGTCACACGTAGCCTTTGCTAATGCGGCTAGTCAAGATTAGCCTATACCATATAAGACAGAGAGAGAGAGAGAGTAAGACAGTCCTACCTAGAGTCGCTAACCCATATGGTGTCCGATCCTCGACCCTACATAGAGATGACACCAGCATACGTTGCTTGGCGTTCGAGCTGATTTTCGTGAGCTTTTTAGACCGAGGCCGATGGTCCCACAGAGAAACTCCCATAACACACGCTTGCAACCTTTCACCCACGCTTCGAGAATGAATTGCTCTAGTCAGCAGCAAACAGTAGCAAGTATGATAATCTTCGCACTGTCTTACGCTCCCGTACGTGGTCACAGCCGGCATTAACTGTTGTAGTGCATTATTTCTTTCCCGTCTTTATTTCATACTTTTCGTCGTCACAGCACAACTCAACCCTTTCGTGGACACTAGCATTCTCATTTGCTTTTAATTTTTTTTGTTAATTCACCAGATGTCGGGAAAGCGGTCGCAATGTGCCGTCCCATTTTTTAAACGCACCGAAAACGACGTGGACGTTGAGAGCGACAAGGTGATCGTATACCAGTCTGTAGGAGCCGCCTCGCGCTCTGTAGGGAAGCTTGCCTGCGTCACAAGTGTTTGTACGCCACACAGTGTGTTCTTTGCCGTATGGATTTATTATTTGCTTCTTTCCTTTCCGCAGCACAGAAAAACGAGTGAGTTGTTCTTCCCACGGCCACTCTCCCGACTCGCATCCCTTTTTCCCGTGCGTACATTTCTATGTAAAAAAAAAAAACGAGTTTACGGGGAATTTTCTCCTGCAGTCATCGCCACACCTTTCACTTCACGCATTAACGGGCAAGCGCTTCACGTCTCGAAACATTTTTTTTTCTTTTCACTTACCAAATCGCGCGTTGTCGTTCACGACACTGTTCTTCATCCGCAATGCATTTTACTTTTTTTTTCTCTTCATTTGCTCTTTCATTATTTCCCCTCGTAATAAGATGAACGATACTCCGCAAGTCTTTCGACTTTACTCGCTCTACCACGACACTCTAATGAGATGTGAAATTAAGATGTGCATTCTAATTTCGTCGAACGAAATTGCCTCGCGCCTTCACCAAAGAGCACGCATTACAAGCATCGCGACGGCATCGCTTTTGCCTGGAACAAGATATACGCATCTCTTTTTTTTTTCGTTTCGTCTGTGTACAAAGTGTTTCAAGAAAAAAAAAAGAGAATTTTACGATGCAGTGTATGGTGTGCAATATTTCGTGACTGTATATGTCGTTTTTTCACTACCGTTTCAACGTGGTTGCCTTCGAGAACAATATCGTCGCCCGATGCACCCTGGGAGTGCTTATGTTTGCTTTTAAACACGACGCGCCGAAATACGCGGCTTCTAAGGTACCTCGCGCAATCATGTATTTACCGTTCGATTCTTTTTTTCCGTCTCCTTACCCCATGTGCGTGCAATGCGTTCCTTTACGTCTCGCGAGCCTCTCAGGACATTTAAAGCTCTGTAGCATATTAAAAGCGTAAGAGCGTCAAGCCGTTTCCTGTTTGACCTATACCAAAGACAACCGATGTTTCCGCATTAACAAAAAAAAAAGTGACGCATATTTGTCGCGAGCTCCGTTGTTCGTATATGCGAGAAGTCAATATGCATGCCCATCGCATTCTGAATTGGTGTTGACCTTCCCAAATCATACAATACGTGTATCATCGCCTGTGTCGGCTGCAGGAATATGGACAGAGTGGAGTGCCTGACGAAAGTTGCGAAACGCATTACACATCAGCCAGGGCATCGCCAGTAAATGAGTTCAAACACGAAAGAGCGTAGGTTGTACCGCTGCAGTGTCACGGCCGGCAGCTGAGGTATCGAACGAGAGGAAAGGCGCGCCTTGTACATAGAGCGAACTTGCATGTCCCAACTCTTGTGTGCGTCTGCGTGCCTGTGTGTGTGCGTGTGTTGTGTGTGTGAAAAAAAATGAAAGAAAAAGATCCATTTCCGCCGCGGGAGTTAAAAAAAGAATAAAATAAATGGCGGCGACTCGTTTTACGTACTTCACGCATTCGACATCACGCGTGCACGGCTGTACACACACTTTTACAGAAAAATAAAAAGATATGTTTATTTATGATGACAATATGCGTCCGGTGTTCTCTTTCAGTGCACGCAGCTGCGACGGCGCAATCTGTGCGTTGACTGGTGCTGAAGGGAAATGGGAGTTGAAAATTGAAAACTGGTTTTTAGGGAAAGGAAATGGCGCAGTATCTGTCGCACATATCGACGGACACCTGAACCGCACCGTAAGGGAAGAGATAAAGAAGGGAGTGAAAGAAGAAAGGAAGAAAGAGGTGCCGTAGTGGAGTGCTCCGCAATAATTTCGACCACTGACATCGCACAGACACGAGCGCCTTAGCGTTTCGCCTCCATCGAAACGCGGCCGCCGCGGTCGGGCTCGAACCCGCGAACTCCGATCAGTAGCCGAGCGCTCTAACCACTGAGCCACCGCGGCGGGTTAAAAGGGGAGTTCCCCAGCGTGCTTTTTCTAGCTCCCTATTTTTGGGGACGAAAAGGGGGCAGCTATGGGCGTGCGCTGGCACCTTCAGTAGATCAGGAAATTTCTGCGGCTGTGCTGCTGGTTCTTGATTCCTGAAGAGAGCGAAACTCCTGGGAGTTTTACAGCACAGCTGTTACTGGCTCGTCTGTGGGCTGAGCGGCGCCGGTGTGGCTGTAACCTATCACGTGACCGCCCGCGCAGGCAGAAATACATTTTTGTGGACAAGCATGACAAAAAATGTGGAGAGATGACCTGTCATTTTCTGTGGTTCGTCCGTCATATGTCATACGTGCGCCAAAAAAAAAATGGGGGTGGGGTGGGGGGAACTTAAGCTCCGCCTTTAACGGTATGACGCGAAAGCGGTTCCTTTTGCCCGCGCAAGCAGACCAAGCGCCTTGCTCTTCGATGCGGCCGCCACCATGCAGCTGCGAGGGGAGCCCCCGCCGACCCAGTGGCTCAGCGGGAACATCTTCGGTCATAAATACATCGCCTAAATAAGGCGTTCAGCGAGCACTGATATGTAAACTTAGCACAAAATATCCACCCGAATCGATAGTTTCCGCAGACGACGCACGCATTTTTTTTTTCTTTCAGTTATGTCTTCTAATGAACCGCTACCACCACCACCATGCGGCAAGAGGAGTAAAAAATATCAACCAGCAGGAAGGGTGCGAGGTATTTACTCGTATCCGTTGGAAGTATTAAAATCATTAGAAGTTGACAAACTTCTAGAGAATTATTCGTTTTTAAAGAACCCTGCGCTCGCCGTACCACCTCACGCTCCAACTAATACCCGAGTGTCCTCCTTGCTAAATACTCTTTCACATGCTGCATGGTGTGAAATGCAAGAAGCATATTGCCTCTCTTACGCACTCCCAACAGATCCTCTTCAGACGCCTCCAGACCCGCTCTCTGTCATCCCCTCAGCTCTTATCCCACTATTGCGGCACATGCCCTGCATGCTCCCTATGCGGTGACCCCCACGCCACACTCTCCCATATCCTTTTCGGCTGCCCTGCTGACCCTCCCCCGCGGGGACAGCACGCCATCTCGAGCTGGGAGGTCCTGCTTATGTCTGCAGACCCGACATCGCAGCTTGCTGCGGTGACTCGGGCTGCCGACGTCATGTCCCGGCATGACCTACTTGATGCAGTGCGGGACCGCGCAGTGGCCCAGGGACCCAGCTGGGTCTAAAGCTCACTTGCTCAATAAAGATACTGTAGAAGCTTGGGCAAGTTAGTGTGACATGGTTTTTCAGCAGCGCAGGGGACAAAGGACGTGACAAGTCCACAGACACGGCGCTGAACTTACAACTGGTTAATTGAGGTGATTTTCACTATTTAAATACAGTGGCAACCAATCTCAAATGAAAAAACAGATACACAAAACAAATTGACGAAAATGACAATTCCTAAGCACAGGTCTACAGTGGCACAAGACCAGCTGCGCACGTTTTTCTATTCTCATCAAGGAAACGTAGTTCTTTATCAGACAGATCTATTGAGGCAACACTTACGCATTCATCTTTGAATTTATGGATTTCATGAGCTTCAATGATTTCAGGAGTGATTTTTGTTCTATTATCTGACAGCGCTCGACACTCAGTGAAAACAGGATAACACGGCGGTTTTTTTGTTCTTTTTTCTTTCCTCTGTGCAATCTTTGCAATGAATGCCAAGGTGACGGGAAGCGGTGCCGCTCACGTTGTTGTTGTGTTCCCGCAGCCGGTCGTTGAGGCAACGACCAGTTTGCCCCGTGTAGTGCTTGCCACATGTAAGCGGAAACCTGTACACAACATTGCTGCTACATGGTACAAAACCTTTTTGGTGTTTCTTATCGCAGCCAACCATCCTTTCATTGCTGCTGTTTACAATATGGCAGAGTTTGGAGAGCTTACCGGGCGCGGAAAAAACAACGTTTACATCGGCACGCGCTCCACCCTTTCCAGATTATGTGAAATGCGGTGTAGATAAGGAATAACCACATACTTTCTTTTTTCTTCCTTGGGCCTTTCAGTGGAATCTCTGCGGCTTGAATTAATGATTTATCTTACCAGGCTCTCTGATATTGCAATCATAAGGTCGGAAGGGTATCCTGCTGCTTGTAAGCGTACCACCTGATTTTGATAGCTGTCTTGCATCGCATGATGGTATGATTTTTCTAGGGCATTTCTTAACCACAACTTTGCGATGCCGCGCTTTACAAGCTTAGAATGTGTAGAAGCGAAAGGCGTGTTATCCTGTTTTCACTCAGTGTCGAGTGCTGTCAGATAATAGAACAAAAATCACACGTGAAATCATTGAAGCTCATGAAATCCATAAATTCAAAGATGAATGCGTAAGCGTTGCCTCAGTAGCTCTGTCTGATTAAGAACTACGTTTCCTTGATTAGAATAGAAAAACGTGCGCAGCTTGTCTTGTGCCACTGTAGACCTGTGCTCAGGAATTATCATTTTCGTCAATCTGTTTTGTGTATCTGTCTTTTCATTTGAGATTGGTTGCCACTGTACTTAAGTAGTGAAAATCACCTCAATAAACCAGTTGTAAGTTCAGCGCCGTGTCTGTGCACTTGTCATGTCCTTTGTCCCCTGCGCTGCTGAAAAACCTTGCTCAATAAAGTTTTTCTAGAAGTGTTGCTTGTTGGGCGAGTTGGTGATCCATGAAAATAGAGGAGCGCGTAACAAAACAGGGCACAAAGGAGAGACACAGGACGACACGAGCGCTACACAAAGGAGAGACACAGAACGACACGAGCGCTAACTATCAACTGTTTATTTCTTGCTGTCGCTACGTATAAATACCTGAGCCACAACGAGAAACGAAAAACAAAAAAGATTGATGTCAGCCTTTCGTTGGTTGCCATCGATCTAGATAGGAGAGCTCTTTCGCTGACAGCGCCACTGATGCCACGCTCACACACTTGTTACCTACACGCGAAATACTACGAGCCTCAATAATCTCTCGAACAATCTTATCATTGTGGCGGGTTATTACACATCTTTTTTTTTTCTCCTGGATACCGCACGGATTGGTCTTTTTGCAAAGCATAGACAGTTTTACGGGTACTGAAAATACAACTTCAACGCCTGCTCGTTTTCCTATTTTCTTTAGGTTGTGGGATGTATGATGAATGTAAGAGATAACAGCTAGAAGGGGGGTACTGCGCACAAAAAGACAAGGACAAGAAGATAACACAACAGGCGCAGTTGTGTTATCTTCTTGTCCTTGTCTTTTTGTGCGCAGTACCCCCCTTCTTGTATTTACTATGATTGACCGACTAGCCCAACAACGTACGCTCTTAGATAACAGCTACTTTCTTGCGATCCTGATGTTCATTGGTACCTTCCTGCTTGTTGAACAATCGTGGTTTTTTTTTTTCATTTTTTGGAGCAGGCCTTCAGCCACAGAAACAATTAGTGGCCCAGGATACCCAGAATCAGACAGTCGTCTAATCTGTGATGCCAAGCATTCTTGCATCATGTGCTCACATGAGCTTTTGAGCGTATTTGTCAGGCAGTACTTGATAATACCGTGCGGTATCCAGGAGAAAAAAAAGATGCGTAATAGACCATCAGAAACGATTTGTCACTTGTGAGGAGGGTGTTGTCTATCGCGTACCATTGTCTTGTGGCCATGAGTATATTGGGCAAACAGGGAGATGTGTGAATAGCAGGTTAAAAGAACATGACTACAATGTTAATGAAAGCAGATCGGGCCACCTAAGCCAACACTGTCGTCACTGCAAGGTCGAGTCTGAGAAACGGGACAGTCCAAATTCATGCATGCCACTTTTTAAGAAGAGCCAAATCATAACCAGCCACAATGATAAGATTTTTCGAGAGATTATTGAGGCTGGTAGTATTTCGCGTGCAGGTAACAAGTGTGTGAGCGTGGCATCAGTGGCACTGTCAGCGAAAGAGCTCTCCTATCTAGATCGATGGCAACCAGCGAAAGGCTGACTTATCAATCTTTTTCGTTTTTCGTTTCTCGTTGTGGCTCATGTATTTATACGTAGCGACAGCAAGAAATAAACAGTTGATAGTTAGCGCTCGTGTCGTTCTGTCTCTCTCCTTTGTGTCCTGTTCTGTTACGCGCTGCTCTATTTTCAGTTTTTCTGTCTGTCTGTCTGCAAGTTTAGATACCCCGATGCGATTATTTTCAGAAGTTATTATATTGCACTTGATGCAAATCTTTTTTATTTTTTTCGGGTGTTTATTTTTCGACCCAGATTTTCCTTACCGCGCCCTACCCCCGTTTTGGACCTGCCGCCAAAATTTCAAGACGGTGTTCCTGGACAAGCTGCGCCATCTAGTTTACTCCTACAACACCGAATGCACCGGCAAAGTTTTGATTGTCATGATGTCAAGGAACGTCACGTCCCCTTTTCCACCCCATTGGCCACCAAGCCGACGTTTTGAACAATATGATTGTGAATTATTTCCAACTATCCCAAATTTCAGCTTTAATAATGTGGCCTCCGCAATCCGCTCTAGAAACGCGGAAATAAAAAAATGGTGTTATAGAAGAAAACTAGATGGGGCGGCATGTCCAGAAAAGACGACTAATTATTGGCGGTAGGTTCAAAAATCGATGGCGTATGGCGCGGTAAGGAAAGGGTGCAGGCGTACTTGCACATCGGCTCCTTCAAAATGCGGCATTCGATCCCGCGACCTCGTGTAAACGGCCGTGAGTATAAAAGTCGGAAGCAAGAAGCTTTGTCACGAAGCAGTTTGTCGATGCAATATCCCGCGAGAACTTTCGGAAGCATACTTCCCCGCACGCTAGGATGCCGAAACCACGATAGCGGCGGTGGCTCTCGATGAGTGTACGCGTACAAATGGGAGCGTACAGCCAGACCGGAATGAAACGCGAACATGCATATGCCGTACTTTTCTGCTTTGCAGCGAGATATGCAATCGATTTATGAATATGTACTTCGATCCGTATTTCATGCAATCAATCATATGAGACTTCAGTCAATTATAGGCAGAAATTAGGCATGTGCAATGATGTACTTTGATTTTATAGGCGGATACAGTGCCAAAAGTGGCCTTAAATATACTCTACCTCAACGGTAATGTGTACTAGAATATCAACCATGCGTTGCCAGAGCTGATCGCGGAGGCCACGTTTTTTTTTTTTTTTTTTCATTTTCTCGGGTAAGCGACGTGAAAAATGAAGCTTAGCTGGTCAGCGATCATGGCGTCTGTTGGGCCTGCGCTCCTCGAAGGCGAAAGGCTGCACTGAACATTTTTGTCGGTTTCATGAAGTTGCCCCTCATTGTACCTGAACATTTTTGTCGGTTTCATGAAGTTGCCCCTCATTGTTAGTTCTGATGTTTTTTTGTTTTTTTTAAGACCAGCAGTGGCGAGTTAGACGACCATGCTGAATGGTAGGTTTTTGAGTTCCGATTGCGAGACTTCGCGCTCGTTTTAGAGTTCACGTTGTATTTTATGTAGTGTGCTTGATTTGTAAATGATGAAAGTGGCTCTATTTGGTGCTTTAGGGCCTTTGGAACGTACTGCCAAGATGCAACATAGTGTCAAGATATCTTACCAAACGCGCCATCCGAATTTTATTTATTTTGGGACAATGTGCCTGCTGGTTATCTACACATATATATGCACACTGGAATCTCAAAGGAAGCCCCAGTAACATCTGGTGATGCGGAAATTTTTTACTATGATGATGTCAAGCAAGGCCACGCCCCCTTTTCACCTATAGAACCCATTCACTACCAACTGATAAATGAAGAAAAGGAGGAACTGCAAACTCTACTAAACAAAAAAAAAATCAAGAACAGAACTCCGAACAAACGTAATGAGTAGCACATCCCATATCTATCTCCTCTTCATGTCCTTACACGACTGCTTTCTCAGGAGACAGTTGGGGAGTTTAACTGATAAGATACAGTTTGATGTATTACAATGCAAAGTGCGTTGAGCACTTCTTGCAGCAATAATTTATATTTTAAAACACTCAAAATCGGTCATTTTTCCCCGGTAAAGGAAGAGTTAAGGAAGCCCGGTTGTACGCGTACAGTACACGTTATGTGGCATATGAGCCAAGGCACTCACACGTGGATAATTTACTCCTTAGAAAATGTTGCTTATTTCGCACGAAACGCAACCACAGAATGGAAAAAGCCAATTCAGCAGCGAGAACAGGTAATCGATGCATTGTGGGTGTGAAAAATGAGATCCATGCAAGGGGACAGAATGCCGAAAAAAACTCCGGTCCATAATCAGCGCGGCATTCTTTCCGGCTTTCCGCAGCAGCGCCTCACGGAAAGCCAACGACACGCGACACGCAACCACATGTTCCCTTTAACAGTGGACCATACTGTACAGGATCAGGTCACTTCTTGTTAGGCAAGCCAAAAATAAGACTAGCACAGATTGATTTCATCTTATTTTCCCAGCAGCTTCAAATGTGGCACAGGCCACCTTTCGCATCACATCACCAACAGTGTGCCCTCCCCCTCCCCCACAAATAGAAACTTAAACCAGGAGAACAGGTAATCGATGCATTGTGGGTGTGAAAAATGAGATCCATGCAAGGGGACAGAATGCCGAAAAAAACTCCGGTCCATAATCAGCGCGGCATTCTTTCCGGCTTTCCGCAGCAGCGCCTCACGGAAAGCCAACGACACGCGACACGCAACCACATGTTCCCTTTAACAGTGGACCATACTGTACAGGATCAGGTCACTTCTTGTTAGGCAAGCCAAAAATAAGACTAGCACAGATTGATTTCATCTTATTTTCCCAGCAGCTTCAAATGTGGCACAGGCCACCTTTCGCATCACATCACCAACAGTGTGCCCTCCCCCTCCCCCACAAATAGAAACTTAAACCAGGAGTACATTACTGTCAGGCAGACAGCAACCACCACTAACCACACTGCAGCTATTGAGTCTGTCCATGCATGAATTCTTTCACCAGACAACACAGTTTGTCTCTCTACAAAACAATTAAACCTGATCCAGGTTCTCCTGTACAAGCAAAAGCCTAAGTGCCATGGAAGTTCATACAAACTCAGCGCCGCAATCTCCCGACATCCGTTAAATTGTCAATTTTCAGACTTGCTTCACGTAAGGCTGCTTGCTCCTTTTTGTAAAGTCAATGTCAAGACCAGTCCAGCTGCGATGCAACGATTGCACGCTCTGTGCCTTGCAAAAGCGGTGACACAAGATATCACTCTTTACTGAGACCAGCTGTGAAGCTTCCCCTCAAGAAGCTCCCCCTTGTGAACCTTGCTCTCAGTAAAAAGAGAAGGCTTCTCGTTCTAAGGTCATAGAGTGCTACATTTACCCAAACGTTGGGTTTGGCACATAATTGGAGCTGCATTGCTAATTTAGTGCTACAAGTCCAGTGGCCTCTCTAATGTCTTGAAATTTTGTCTGATATCTGTTCAAGGTTATGACATGTTTTGCTTTTTCACCACTGATTTAGCTGGCTCCTCATTACAGCAAGGAAGACAAACAGTCGGGAACTAAACCCTGTGTTTACACAGTTTATTCAGAATGAGAAAAATTTCCACAGTTATGAAACAAAAAACATCATCATTCCACTTCTCTCACATCACACCTTTGTTCACCCTCATTTTGATACACACTCCAGAAATGTATGGCATGCAACACTGAAATAAAGCATCAAGATGCCTAATAAGCAATACAAGTTGCATTATCCAATGCAAAAGTTAGCACAGGTGGGCACAAATATAAAAAAAAAAATTTGGAGGACGCTTAAGCTTCCTCTGCCACAGTGTGTTACAGTTGCAGTGCTGCCAAGGAGTCCATGGCACCTCAACCCCCTTCGGCCCCACCCATGGCCCCTTGAACAATTTAAGGAAAGGAAAGGACGCCTGTCTCATATAAAGCGAAGGAAACTGAAATGAAAATTCGTTTTAAGGAAAGGAAATGCCGCCTGTACCACAATTCTCTCTGGACACCTGTACTGCACCATAAGGAAAGGAAAATCCCTTCCCTTATGGCACAGTTCAGGTGTCCACCCATTTTTCACTCATGGCCAAAGACCCCAACAACATCAGCTTTTCTGCCACACAGCTCCTTAACGCTGTTGCGTTAATAACTTACATCAAGTTATTCTTTCTGGAATAGAGTCCTTGTTACCTTTCTGCTGTGGTCGCCCCTCCTGCGACATCAAGAAAATTTCTCCAGTGTTTCTACTTTTTTGTTGTACCAGGGCAGGTATAATAAAAACATTCCAAAACTGAGTCCATTTCTTGTATTTCCAACTCCTGGTCAACGGCTGAGTTGATGACACACTCCACATCCCTTCTTGGTTACTCGCCCACCAAGCCCAGCAATAGCAGAGACGTAGTGTTGTATCAACCAATGACGAGAGGCAGGAAATACAAAAATGGAAAGAAATTGGTACAGGATAGTTACACTAAACAGACTCATTTCTACACTTTTCTGTCACAACTATGCATGCCAACTCTTCTATCTTAAATGTCAACATCGGTGACAACTTGCAATGAACTTCTCAAGCCAAAATTAACCATTTCATTCGAGTTTTATGTCATGGCAAAACTTTGCATGATACCAAAATGCCTGGTTTCCATCATTAAAGTAATGTGAAGTAGCAAAAATCAATGCTATAATCCGGCTTCTAATTGCCAGAATCCAGAACACTATGCAAGCAAAACCAAGCTACAAAATATCACCTGCATGCTTTTCTTTAACGATGGCCCCAATATAAACAAGCCACTTCGCTGACATTTGCTCACCCTTATTGCTGCTGTTGACCAGGGTTATTCAAAATGAGCTTGTTAAAAAGCAACATGGCAGGAGCAATCATGACTCTCTGAACCGCAAATTGTGAAACAGCATGGTTACAGCTTCCCAGCAGTCTCTCTTCTGTCAATGACACAGAACAGCAACTTTCGGTTAAGCAGCGCCACCCATTGGAAAAATGGCGGCAGTTGATTAGAATGGATAACACCATTACACACAAGCTCATTCATCAGTGCAGTGGCGTTGTGAAAACTGCGTTCTCAGGAATGGAAAATGGCAGTTTGAATCCTCAAGCTGTAGTTAAAAAGTCCTCTTGCTAAAGTTAATTTTTCTTTTTTGCTGTTTTTATGCTCGAAAGCAACTGCGTACACATTATTTACACTCTCCCCTCGGTGTCTGTTACCTTTTCAACAAGATAAGATGCTTTAAAACAATACTGCCATTTAGAAAAGTGGGAGATGCACTGTGTGGTGCAACTGAAGGTGGCTGTTCTATGCAGCTGACAGAACAGAATCACATTTCCCAGCAGCTAACTGCACTTTGAGAGATGTTCTTCTGCCTTCTTGTACATAAAAATTTCACTAGAGAAGCTCTTTCCGACACACAAAAGTAGCTTTCATTGAAAAAGTGCATCAAGTTAAATTGCAAAAGTGCAATACTGCTATCCAGTTGCAGCTAGAAAGCATGTGAGCAGATAATATACATGTCATTTAGCGATCCTGTTGCAAGGTGGCTAAGAAAACTGCAGTATTCCATCTGCACTTGTGAACACCCTCTTATAGAGTAAGGGAAATGGCCAAACAAAACTGCTTGACATTGCTTGTTTTGCGATGTCACAGAGGTGTGTCACAATTGCCCGACCATGCCTGCCTGTCCATCTAACAGTACCAAGACGCAGCAGTACCTCATTATACAACAATGTTCACCATTTTTCTCCGTTGTTCACACCATCCTATACAAAATAGGCTGCACACTTCTCACGTGTAATTATACTCAGTTCTGACGTGCCCCCTATCTTAATGCGCACCTTGTTTTCATGTTCACAAAAACAGAAAGTGGAAAAAAATAAAAACTCAGGAAAATGCAAACAGCACAGCAAAGTAGTTACGCCTAACACCTCCAACAAAATGTCAACTGCCAATGCAAATAGGCGTAACTGCTATCTTGCAATGAAACTGACAGTGGGGCTTTTCCCCGCACAGTTATAGCTTCGTATCACATCGCAACACGCATGCCGTTCTGCAGCTCAGTTTTAGTGGAAAAAGGTGCACGTCAGAACTGAGTAAGCATGGCAAGTCTCATTTTGTCCTCTCAGTAAACAAGAAGAAAGCACCCCATCATCTGATGTGGGAGCACCAAGCTCTGTAAAAGCAAGTTTCACAACAACAGCTACAAACATACACAAGAAATGACTTTGCACCAGACAGAGAGGGGGCATTAAGTGACACTTGTTTTGTTTGAGGGGCAGCTTCTCCTAGCTATTCCAGGAGGAAAGGAGCTTCTGTACTTTTGCTTCATCTTTGGGCCCTCGGTGACAGAGGCTATCAGGGCCCCTCCGAGCCTGTGGTAAGCAACCTGAGTGCCTTCTGCAGGTTTTCAATGGCAGTTGGGACGTCTTCGTACTGCAGTGCGCTGCCTGCAAACTTGCAGTACTTCTGCGCCTTGAGGAAGTCTTCTGGGTTGAGGGCCTTGCCATCTACGAGGCAGAATTCAAAGAAGTAGAGGAAGTAAATTTGAGAAAGTCAACAATAAAGTTTAGCAAGCATAAAACGAGGTCTCAGTAAATCACAGACAGTGAATGCAATCCAAGAAGAACCATTAGGTTAAGGTTCTCTCATGTTGTATACAGCTGCACAGTCGGCAGAAAGGTTAAGGTATGGAGGAGCGCAGAAAGAAAAATGGTTTCAGTGACATCACATAAGCCACTCACATGAAAATGCAAGTATGATAAAAGGATATGAAAACTCTATCTACTGGTATCAATACCAGGCTACTGAGTTGCAAGAGAGTTCTATAATAAATCTGTAGCACTGTCTTCCAAGCACAGACATCTCATAAACTACTGCCGACTCTACATGTGGTGACACGATAGGCAAACATGCTCCAGTTTTTACTCAAAATTCTGGCTAATGCAGAGGTGTAACCAACATTAAAGACAACACACAAGCATGTGCTGCTGGCTGAACACACTTCTGTGGCTATTCTATGAATTAGACGTGCCCTCTCACACCAGCATGCAGTTTCCTCTTAAAAAGGAATTGGAAAAGCTTTAGTATTGGATGAGCTTAAAGCGTTGAAAGTATGAAACTTGCAGGTAAAGCATGCAAAGTCTTTACATAAGAACACTTGAAATGTTAAGTAATCACCAAATAAAGCTGCTACAGTGTTTAGGCATCTCTGCAGCACACAGCACCAGGAAGGGGGCCGTATTTAGACATCACCTACAATGACTGTACATTTCCAATGTAGAAATGCTTCCTCGAAGGAAGAAACCCAATATCACCAAAAGTAAATCCCATGAAGAATTGTTTGGCAGCATCTGTCAACGTGCAGCAGGGTGTGGGCAAAAGCAGTGGAAATCTGAAACCTCACTGTAGATGACATTATCACTGAAGTTCTCCACACATCTTCAATGCTGTAGGAGAAGTCTAATGTCTCGACGGATTTAAACAGCAATTATGTCATCATTTAAAATGCAAGCGCAAAGATACAAAAAAGGACTCCGCCATCGCCATTTTGGAGTGAGTGTTGTTGTAACCTAGCTTCTGAGATCCACACAAGAAAAACTGTGGTGATGCACCATGATTTAATTGTGAAATCGGTCAGTGGTAGCAACACCCGTGTTTCATTTTTTGGCCTTTTATACCTCTTAAAAGCTTCGTTTTCACTGAAAGTAGCTTCTTTGTCGTTAGAACACAGTGATCTGAATATACAGACCACTTTCAATTTGTCCTCAGTGTCACTTTAACATTGAAACACATTTCTTGCTGTTACGGAAATTGGAGGCGCATTTCATTGTGCAAGCACGATGTCCACTAGATAGCTCCTTGCGTTTGGAACAGCCATGGGCACATGGCTGGCTCATGTCAGCATGTTTCATTTCACATTCTTCACATCAGTATTTTTGGTTTCATTCAGAAAAGCATAAGAATAAAAAAACAAGGACCCCAATTCGGAATTCCACTTCTTCACTTAAGCACTATTTCTGAACTATGCATCGCCTATATTTTAAAAGCGGTGGTACTGCAGCTCTCCTGCTTCGGCTACAAGTCCTAGTGGGCTCTAAACTTTTGACAAAGACTGTACCCATCGGGCCTTTACAGCAGTAAAGTCAGCAGAAGAACTAAACACAAAACTCTGCCTACACAAGCCTTGACTTTCATTTCCATGGGTATCGGGAAAAGTGCTTACTTGCAGCACGGATTTCATCAAGTGGGGCCATGGAAGGCGATGGCTGGGTGGAGCCACTCGGCGTCGAAGGTGGGGCCTGAGATCCTGGGGTGGGCACAGGGAGTGACGAAGGCATCGGCTGCTGGTCACCATAGGATGATCGACCGCTCGTGCTGGGCTCTGAGAATCCAGAGGCAGTGGCACCGCCTATGCCGAATCCCGGTGGGAGAGGCGGAAAGCCATCACTGCCTCCAACAGCTCCAGTTGGGCCATTTGACGGGCTCGGGTTGCCCCCTACCGCTGAAATGAGCAATGATGCCACATATTGACAAGAAGCCTCACAACAGCCCTTTAAGGCTAAATAAGTGAGGTAAAAGAAAACATGCCACCTTTGAGGTGAGCCTGAGAAATTATCATCTTTCTCGAAATATTTCGTGCCATACAGCATCATGTCACTTGAGGCCACTAAGGACAGACCAGTTTAGGAGTCTCACTAGCAATAGCACATGGCAAGCTTCCAAGAAAATATAGCAGTGCTATTTTGTTGTGCTCAGATTACATGCCACCTGATATTGATTCCTGCACCAAAAATATCAAAGCTACTTGCCAGCCAACATTAAAAGCCACATCAGGTTCCATTCAATGACTGCAAGTGAAGCATGTTGAAAGCCATCGCTAAGTACTGAGGATGCAGATAATGTACTTCGTTACCCTTTGAATGAATGAATAAATTATTGAAGGGGAAGACCTTAAACTTGTGGAAGGGGGTATAAGCCTCTCGAATGTTTTTGCCTGTGCCTCTAAAGCTTGGATGAAATGTGTTACCCTCCATGTCACCTAGTGCTGTAAGCCGCTGCAGTGGATCAGTGGTTATGGTGCTTGGCTGCTGACCTAAAAGACGTGGGTTTGATCCCGACCACGGTGGTTGAATTTCGATGAAGGCAAAATTCTAGAGGCTGGTGTACTGTCGATGTCAGCGCACGTTAAAGAACACCAAGTGGTCAAAATTTCCGGAGCCCTTCACTACGGCGTCCCTCATAGCCCGAGTCGTTTTGGGAAGTTAAGCCCCATAATCCTAAACATCGTATTGTAGTTTGCAATCACAGTTACCAAATAAGTTCGCAAGAATGTGACCTGGGGTATTGCTCACAGCAAGATGCAGTGGAGCACTATTACAGACAAGCACAGTTCTCCACTCAGCACGCATAAATGATGACTAAACTCGGGAAAGCACTACTTGCTACACTTGGCACTATGTGCTAAAGCTGCTGCTTTGGACTGGCTGCCATTGAGTTAAGCATCAGTCATGCAGCTACCCATGCTTCGAGTGTAAGAGCTAACCACAGCACCAGCAGTTTCAGATTTTCAGAGTCTGTTTAAGAAAATAAAGTAGCGAGTGCAGTTTCTGAGCTAATTTCAAGCACACGATGAACAAGAAATGATAACTGATATGAGATATCTGTGGTCAAAGAACAAAATGCCCTCAAGGTTGCCTAATAAATACTGTTCAAATTAAACTATTTTTGTGACTGCGTTCTCAACCTTAACCTGAAGCTCTTTTCAAATGGTACCCAACCACATCATGCAATGTTTAAGTTGAAATGGAATCGTTCTATTGCATTGAGTGGTAACATACATGCAATGCCTAGAAATATACAGAAGCTAGCATATGTCCTACACTTTTTTCTCAGCCTTAGTGCCTTTGTGTGCTTCAAGCATATTAGCACTACTTCTTGAGCACAGGGGCTGAACGTGAGATTAGATAATTTAGCATATGCTGCTGACTGGTGACACAATGCGGTCATACCACCAGCATCCTCCTCGAATCCTTCGTCGTCTCCCTTCATGGGGCCCGGAACTGGCACTTCGCCGTTCTTGAGGCACCTGTGAATGTACGCTGCCTTCCACCTTGCATATTTACGATGGCTGGCAACCTGCAGACAGGCGTCACAAATTTGGCACAGGAGATTCACACGATAAGTGGAGCATGAAATACTTTCTGCCTACTAATTAAGTGTGTGTGAAAAAAAACAGCGCAAGTGAAAAGATTTAGCCATCAGCACTAACAAAGCACGTCTAAGTACTTTATAGGAATATAGACACCAAATTTTTACTTCCATGTTTTCTTCTTTTTAACGATGCACAAGACTTTAGTACTCATGGATTGCCACATCGTATTCGCCTGCGACCGGCAAATAATTTATAATTGAGTTATTTCTCTCATGCACTTCAGGTTTCAGAAACTGAGCAATGGCTGTGACATCAAGGTTCAGTATATGTAGGTCATAGGTCATGTGATGCACAAAAACCCTGTGATATAATCACTGCCTCTTCGTTCATATCCTTCCAGCTCTTGAGGAAGGCTGGCTTATGCACTGCATTAAATTAAAACAACAAAGCAATGATTATTTCGCTGCTTTTTGATGCCTCAAGTGACCTTCACTGAACCTTGACATCACAGCCATACAAAACAAAAACGGCATGAGAGAAAAAATTCAATTATAAATTATTTACTGGTCGCTGCTGAACACAACATGGTGATCTATGTATACTAAGGTCCCATGCATCATTACAAAGTAGAAAACACGCAACCAAAATTTGGTAGCTATACTTCTTCAAACAGTCAACAAGAACTTTCTGGAAGTCATCACTACAAATGATGACCACTACATCACTACAAAAACTTGCCCCAAAGATAACACTGACATACCTCTTCTGTTAGTTCCCCAAATGTTGTGAGCACATCAAACAAGTACCCAGCTGTGTAGAACGCCTTAACAACGTTCCTGCAATAACAAAATAAAAAAAAATGAGCATGCCAGAAACTGTCTTACAGCAGAAGGGCAAATAAATTGTGTCAGTGTGAAAATGCACATACTTGTTAAAGCGTGCCGCTCTGTCTTCACCATCTGCCCACAGGAAAAGCTTCAATGCTCTAGTTTCAATGTGAGCCTGAGCAACAACATCGTTTGAGATCGCTTCTTCATCTTTCCGGATGGATTTTTCCTGGACGGGAATGCGTACAAAGATGCGTACAATAAACAACGCTGGCAGTGGACAGACACAGGCAAATGAAGTTCTCCATATGCTCTGCCCCACGCTCCTTCAATCTCAGCACTATGAATGAACCTGCCCACATGGGCACTCTTGTGCTGTAAATGCACGTCGGGGTACTGTCTCTTCTACTTAGGCAATCTGTCAGAACCATCACACGGAAAAGAAAAAATGAGAATGCAATCTGTATGCAAAAGTATCCTGAGGCGAACGCAGCTTACCTCTAGTTACATTGTTCTCACTTTTGCTTGCCCGCATGCATAGCAGGAGCAGTTGCAATGCCATGTGTGTCAGAATAAATGCCAACGACATTGCAAGAGGTGTTGACATTGCACTCGCGCAGTGTGTATTCTAGGCGCCGGTCGGCAATGTAATACGCGCACATACCTTCTCCAACCAATCCATGTAAGCCATCAGAAATCCTCTGCTTTCAGAGGAAGACCTGTCAACCTTCATGCCAGTCTGCAAAGCATACAGCCGGCCTGTAACGGAGAATAACGTTACCCATCAGCGATAGTTAACGCTGCAGCTGTCAAGATAAACTCAAGCGCTCGTTCGAGCAACGTCCGGTGTGCCGTCCGGAGTGTTTAAAACACGTTCTCAAGCAGCAACCACTTTTTTCAAACCTTCACAAATACAGCGCGCACGTTTTAGGAGGAAAAAAGTCAGGTGTCACTTCTCTAAGGCACAATCATTCATCGTTTAAACAGACAAACAACACATTCGGTGCCTGTGCCTTAGGTGACCGCCCCTTCTCCTTTCTCAGGCCACGATCACGGTTTTGAAGTGACAATAATTTATAACGCTTGACTTACACCAGTAGGCGATGACTGGATCTCTGGAATCATGCTCAGCTGCTATTTTTACGTAAGGAGCCACTTGTTTTAACCGATCGGGGACCTGCGGTAGCGCGGCCGCCATTTTTAAAAGCTCTCTGGCGATTCGAATCTTGACATTTGTTTCGAAATGAAAGTAAAGAAACAACAACTCACAACCTGATTTGTCTTCTAATACAATTGTTAATTTTTCCAACATATTTTCATTAAAACTAAATTGAGTATTTTAAAACAATTATTTTGTCATGTTTTTGCGGAAAGTTGTGATTACTACAGTGCGGTCGAAGCCTGACCATCTTCAGTGTCAGGAAGAAAACATGGCGCTGCGCAGCGATAATGTGGCACATAGGCCGGGAGCCTTTAAACAGCAGAACAAAACGCATAAGCATGGTCGTCACAGGAGCAATAGATCACTGGAATCTCTAAGCAGGGGTAAGGTATTATCCATTAGCTCTTTAAGCGTCAGCTTGACGCCTCCAGCCTTTTGATTACATGTCTACGTGTGAGGCCATGTGCTTTCTTTTAGCATTGCAGTGTCGATTGCATGCGTAGTTGATTCGTTGGTTCCCTTAAATTTTCTGTTTCCTCGTTATCTGTCGTGTTTTGTCGCACTTAGGGAAGGTCAGTCTCAAAGCTGTCACGCGCAAGGCGAAGCATGAGCTGAAAAGACTGGAACGAAAAAATCAGGTAAGTGTCCCTTTGATGCATCTTGCGCATTTTCCAGCCGTAAATTATCAATTGTCCCAACTGAGTTGAGTTAATGCAAAGTGTCCCGTGTACAGAACTCACGCGCCGTTGCAGAAATGCAGCGAGCGCGTGTTACGATGCGTTATTAGGGAGCTGTCACGGATGGTTTAGCTGATGACAGCTGACAGCATCTCTGCGAAATGATCCTGAGGTGACAGCCTGTCGAACACACCGAGCCGTGAAAGAAAAATGATAGTGTTACTACTGTAGCTTTCTGTTAGCCCGCTGGGCAGCACATGAGGCTATAACTCCACTTTGCTGTTTAAATCGGCTTGATGTGCCTTTTGCAGTTTGTTGTGTGTGTTGTTTTGGCGCAAAATCTTTTTAGTATGTTTGATATCTCCCGTGTGCCGAGTAACAGCTACGGTTTCGTGTTACCAGCTTGCGGTCAGTGGACTTGAACTTACTTTCGCACCGTCCTTTGCTGACTTACAGCTTCAGCAGCTGAGAAAGCTGAAGAGAGAAGAGGCCACTGAAAGAAAGCGATCGCTCGGTGGAAGCGGGGTGCCACCTTTCCTGACGGTGAGACGTATTCACAGCTAGCTGATAGTGGAGCACTTTTCGGAAGCACCGGTCTTTACATTTTTCGCGTCTTCCCGTAGGCGATCATCCCCCTGCACGCAAACGAAGACCCCGTCAAGTTCCTCGAACTTGTAAAAAGTTGCGATGAAGACGCCGTCGTCACTGAAAGCAGTCAAGGATACTGCCATATCAGGTAAACAGCGGTTTGCTTTCGTCGAGCGCATCGAATTATCGTTGTCGGCGCCTTTTTTTTTTTTTCATTGTTAAACTAAAACTAAACCTAAAAGCTGTGGGCTAGTCGGCGATGTACAGCTCCGTCCAATATGAACGGGGACACCCAGTTTGCACAGAATGACAGATTTTTAATATTATTTCTGTGTCAAAGTTGAAAATGAATTTTGGATATTATGTGCAAAGAGGAAAACTAGTTACAAAACAAGAAAAAGTATGCTTGTCACGCACAACTTTTGAGTAATCATGTATCGTATTCTCAAACTTTGTTCTCTTTCATATTGAAAGGACCTGCACTTGTGACATGTGGCAGCACAAAATAGTGACGGTCGAATACAGAATGACATCAGTGTTGTGTTGTCGTGTGTTCTATGTTAGTGGTTCGGCACTCCCACATAACGCATGTGTATTTTGTATGATTGCATGATCTTGAACACTGTTACCAAATCATTCCTTGCTTTCTTCTTTAGTCTGCCTCGGTTTAAGAAGAGGTACTCCTTTGTGCTTCCAAGGCCAGGAGACGTGTACGCAACACTTGATGCTGCCAAGGTAATTGAAACATCTTCATTGAACTGTGCATGGCAAGCACTTGTATTTTATGGTGTCTCTCTGCCCTTCTTTTTTTTATTTAGCCCACACAAGAAATTTGTCAGCTGTAAGAAAATTCTCGTGTTATTAACATGTATTTGTGTTATAAATGGAATGGAATACTGCTACGTGCAGGAGCTAGCCTCAAGAATCTGATTTTGGAGTTGCAGAGACTCCTTTGTGAAAATTTTGGGCATGTAGGGAGGCAGAGGATGGTCTACTTTGCAGACATTGATTTCTGTGTTTGTTGCGCTTGCCTTCTGTCTGGTCATAATGTAGGTTGCTGACTCAACTTTGCTGCTGTACTCCCTCGAGGATGGGGGCTATGATGATGTGGGCGATATGATGCTGTCAACGCTCTTTGCGCAGGGTTTGCCATCTCCTATCCATGTTGTACAGGTCAGTCTAAGAGCTGCACATTTAAGACATTTGTGTCATGCAGGTTGAATAGACTGCCTAAAGCTTGTGGGCATGCTGTATCTTTTCTTTTGTCTCTCCCTCACCTCATCTTTCCCTTTATATTTGTCCCTTTACCATGTGTAGAGCAGTCTGCGTAACACTCTTGTCTTTCCTTTATGTGATCTCTTATGCTTGGTAAGCTTTGTGTGTACACTGAGAGATCATCCATTGGTGGTTTGCTTTCTGGTAAAATCCTGATAGAGGCAAGCATTGAAAATGCCTTGAGGTGGAGACTTACTTATCATGGGCTTTCAGTGACACATTCTACTGAAAGCGATGTACACATGATATACATGCAGTATATGTCAAATGCTGAATGTATTATGCATTTGGGAGGCTGTAATTGGTGTCTCAGCACGACTTAGGTTTTAATCTTGCACAGACAACTCCCGAGCATTTTTGACCGCTTGTTTATCAAAAAGCATGTAATGTGTAAAAGACGGTTTAGCTAGTTAAATAGCGAATACAGCCAAAGATCCTGCCTTGTAGCATCACAATGCTGCACAATGCTATGTTACATCAGCAAAACAGCAAGGAAATTGTGCATCTTGGCTGTACATTTTTGCACGAGATAGCTGTGAAAAACATGTTCATGAATTTGGGGAAATATTTGGATCAGCATTTTTCTATACTCCATGTTGCCTTCTGTAGAACATGATCCAAGGTGACTCTGCCAGGCTGTTAGTGAGTTTGGTCCCAAGCAGGGTGCATTTGTAGTTTATTTACTACAAAAATTTATTCTTTATCCACTTGTCACGGTGGGTGGGTCACTGGCTGATGGCATTCACCTGCTAAGCGTGTTGTGATGGCATTGAGTCCCAGCCATGGCAGCTAGCTGCATATTGACGGAGGTAAAGTGCGAAAACACACATGTAATGTGTGATGCCAGTGCACATTACAGGACCCCAGGTGGTCGAAATTAATCTGAAGCCCTCCACTACAGCTACTCTTTCTCCCTCTTCCTCCTTTCACACCTGCTTTATTTCTTCCCTCGTGACCCACTTTGTATGCCCGCTACAAATGTAACCATTAGCTGCATATTTCGTGTCATTATAAATAATTTACATTCTTTTTTACTTTCTTCACTTTTTGCATGGACTGTTGATTGTGAATATGTAGTGGTGGTAGTTCTTGTGCATTTGTTGAGTTTACTGCCATACTCAACACTACCTAAAGAGGCTTGGAAGTTGTGTACCTGAGGGGATGCTTTTCTGCTAAAGTCACCACATTTCTGAATTCTTTTACCAAATAATTTTTTCTTCCATTCATTCAGGCCTGTTGCTATTCGAGGGTTGTTTTTAATTTTGCTGACTGTATTGTGCAGGGTCTTGAAGCACTTCCACAAAAGCAGCGGTCAGAGGCAAGGAAGCAGGTTACCAAAGCATTAGAATCCAGGTAAGCATGCAGTTCTTTAATCTACAGGTACACCACTATCGTCTGCCTTTTTTTAGGAGCCGCTTAACTATAACTATGCCTCAGGGTTAATTAAGGCAGAACATGCACTCCAAGCAGGGACATATTTATCGGCCACGCTTGGAGGGAGCGGTACTATTTGCTCGATGCATTTTTTAAGATTCCTTCATGGAATATCTGGGGTCCAGTGCGGTTTGCCCACAGATTTCTTGCTTGCGGGAGGAAGGGTCTAAAAACCTAGGAGTATTTGGCTGCGGAACAGTTTTTAATGCATAAGGATCGAAGAACCATGGAAGATACACGGCAGAACCGCAAGATACTACTGACAACACAAGGTACCACTTGTGTTGTCTCCTACTGTTCTTTTTTTTGTTTACATTTCTTCTGCCCTATTTTGTGTAACAAACTGTTTCAGGGGCCCGCTAATCTGCATGTATGATGGCACTGTCATTTGGAGCACTCCGTGTCCACTGCAGGTTCCCAGGAGAGAAACTCCGTGCGGTGGACAAGAAAGAAGATGGCCTGCTGCTGCTGAGACAGATAGCGGATCAGAAGCGCCGACAGATAAACTATCGAGATTCTCGTCCACACATGCTGGCAGAGAGCGTGGAGTTCTGCACTCATGAAGGCCAAGTAAGTGCTCTTGAAGCAGATTGGTTTGTTTCTGTCCCCGGAAGCAAAGGAGGTGGGCTTTGTTTTCAGAGGTTAGAAAAAAATAAAATGACAGCTGAATCTGCACATGTGAATCCATTGTGCAGTGGAAGATTATATGGTCTCCCGAAGAGCAACTCTGCCTTCAGATTCACTACAGAATATCGCATTGAAGCAGAAGTGATTCTGATCAGTGCCTCTACAGGAACAAAACTACAGCTAAACTTTGTTGCCTTTGTGGTAAGCTTAGATTAAGCGAAGTGGGTGTTGATTTCTGATATTTGAGCTTTGTAATAATCACATAACAAATATGGAACTCTAAATAACGATGCCACATTGGTTAAGTTGCAGCCCTTTGTGTGTAAACCATCCCTTCATGTTGGTGCAGTTTCCAGGTCCGATTTTTCTATACATATGTATTGTGGGACCGTTGCATGCTCATAATTAGCCTTGCAGTTTACATTGGAACTTCATGGGGTCTGTGTTCGTGTGCATATCTAGTAGCAGCTTCCATCTACAGATTGTGGCTGTTCTGAGGCACCTGCTTGTTTTCTTCCTTGCATGTGTCCAAATTTTGCAATAAGAATATCACGAGAGACATTTTTCGGGATTTAAACTTTTAGACAAGCATGCATATGTGTGGAGTGCTGCTAGCCAGTGAAAATTTCTCCGCCTCCATCCATTTTATTTTTCCAGAACCTTGTGGGAACACTGAAGGTGTCGGGATACATCAGGGGAAAGCCACTCAGCGTGAACTCACTTGTCCACATACCAGGCCACGGGGACTTTCAGATGACACAGATCGATGCTCCTGATGACCCTCACATGCTGGTTCTGAAGTCCCGAGACAGTTCTGTAAGTCGTGCTACCAGCACAATCCAGATAATTGTATGCAATTTTTAACATGCCAGCAGTAACATTTCCAGATGTTTTCCTTTCCTTTTCTTGAAGGCTAAAGCGGCATATCACACTAGCTGCTACAGCACTGTTTTATGGGATATGTGATTATAATTACACTTTGTGTTTGATGATTTGACTTAGAGGAGACTGCAAATTTGTTTGAAATATGTGCGGACCTCAAATTGAAAGGCTTTTGAAACAGCTTTAAAAGCAGTTATAAAATCTCTGAATTGCATGGAGTAAAGGCTGTTGAATGTTCATGGTGTGTGCAAGGCCTCAAAAGCAAGCCGATAATTTACACGTAATTCCTAAAAATCCCCATTCCTTCACCTCGCAGCGACATCCGGTGCCGGTCTCTTGCTCGAATTCCGCCTTTCAAGATAGTAAGGCACACGTGACGTCAGCAGTAAGGGCCTGTCATTGGCTTGCCAATGAGTTATGGCCCATATATGCGGAAGTGGTCATTCTCTACTTTACACTCATAGATCCCCGGGAGTCCTCATACCACTCCTGGCGCAGTTGTACAGTGGTTAAGCGATGCGCCACATCCCTGCAATGGTAGGCACTGCCACCAGTGGTGCTTGTGCAACCCAGGTTACTATTCCCGAGCAACCTCTCACTACCAATCATTAATTTAATTACCACGTGCTGCGGTGGGCAATTGTTCACAGTCCGATGGGCAGGTTGTGATGATGCCACACGGTCTCGTGGCATAGGTGGCCCACCTGCCGCCTGGGTTGCTTCTCTCGGGATTTTTCGTTTATTTTTCGCTTCCAGTCAAAGAAACCAACGACGTACGCCGACAACAATGCTAGCTTTTCTATGACAGGGGCTCCTTAACGCTCTCGCTTTAAAGCCACAACAATGTTGATAGACGAAGCAGTGAAGATGGCAGGGTGCACGGTGTATAGGAAACGTTGGCGCTTGTCTCCCTTCCATTTTCTCCTTGTTTGTATAGCAGTGATGGGATAGCAAGCGGTAACAAAAAAAATAGACAACTGAGCCGCGTTGGCTGGGTGATGCTTTTGTGGGGGGAGTGTGATCCCAGTCTTTAATATTTTTTTTTCTCCCACTCGGTCCAGTGTGTAAGTTTAGAGAGAAAACACAGAGGGCTTTTTAATCGCTGATGCCTTATAGTGCTGCATAAGCAAGGTCGAAAATTTTTTATGGGAGGATGATAAGCGATTCAGTATCTATTAGTATTCGACTTTTCTTACCCTCAGTGAAGACTGTTGCAGCAGGGAGCAATCAACCAAAAACTAGAATTCCACTGTAGCTTCATAGAGTTCATGGAAGGCACAACTTTTTATTTTTTGGTGTTCACAGAAATTATTTCACTCTGTGGTTGTTCATGCAGGGGCGGCAGGGGGTATGGTGAGAAATGAAATATGTTCATTTAATTGCAGGATTGTTGAATTGTTGTTCAATTCAGCTTTATCAGGACTCGCTGTTGTGCAGCTTCTGTGCACTGGCTTAGAAGATGACAGTGAAGGGGAGCCTGTTTTTCTTTTTTTCTAACAGAAGTCTGTAGAAATGGCGGACCTGACACCCAAGCTTCTGGAGAAGGCTGACCCTTCGAAGCAGGAGTCCCTCCAATCTGAGAACGTGCCTGATGACATGGATGCTGAGCAGACCTGGCCCACACCTGAAGAGTTGGCAGAAGCGGAAGGTGAGGGCTGGCACCACCAGAAACTCCAGTAGATACATGGGACGAGGCGCACACAACTTAAGAACAAAGTGACAAATGCCCTTCACATAAGGCCCTCTGGCCAGTAGCATGTACAGTAGAAACCCGCTGTTACATCCCTGGGTACTGTGATTTCCCCACTAAGTTTTCATGAGCAAGTCCCTTCCTTTCTAGCTCACGCAGACACCCATGCAATATAAACTTGGTTGTTATGTCACATAGGGGGCAGCATTCCTGCATGGTACATCATGAATGTCCCTTTGCACTGTTGTTCTACCTCGCTTACGTAGAGCTCGCACGGAAAGCCAACAACACGCCGGCTGAGCCGGGATTTTGCATTCCATTAGCACTTGACCATCATGGTGTTTGCAGTCTTCAAGCACACTGCTGCGTGCTACATGGTTACAGGGAGTGTGAATTTTGTTGCAGCTGTTGGTGCAGTTCCATCGCCGCTGTGATGTGAGTGCATATGACCATAAGCGCAAAAATGAAACTACCATATTTACACGCATAATTTGCGCACTTTTTATTCAGAAGTTAGGGCTCGAAGAAGGGAATGCGGTGCGCAAATTACGCGAGGATTTCGCGAGCGCGACTTAAAGAACTCCACAAAGGTCATAACGCGCAATTTAGGTATAGTGTATGTTGCTGCATATACGTCGGCACCGGGATCTGCACCCCACGCTGGCCGCCGCCCCCCCCCCCCCCCCCCCCCCCCCCCCCCCCCCCCCGAAAAAAAGGTTCACTCTAAATGAAAAGCCGCGCATCCCCCCCCCTTTTTGCGGGATGGCATGAAGGTGCATGCATGAAGCTGAATAAGACTCTAAAACAGCGTCATCGCTTGCGGCCCAGCCAATTGTTCGGTAGTTCCAGATTCCGTAAGTTTGCTTTTGCAACTTCGTCCAGGATAGCTAGCACGAATCGATAAATCAATTATCACACCACACAATTCTTTAACAGTACCGCGTGAGCGTTGACCAAACTGCTTGTCGGCGCCTTATCATGGCGCGGAGCTGCGAAGCCAGCGAGAATAGCCACATGCGCACAAGTTTGCCGACACAACAATTGTCGTCTATGGGCAAACTTGTGCGCACGCGGTTATTCTCGCTGGCTTCGCCGCTCCGAGCTGTGATAAGGAGCTGACAAGCAGTTTGAAACTTGCCGCATAGTTGTGATATCCCATCGCACGACACGACCGAACAACCAAACACAAGCAGTCGGAGCCACCAAGAAAAGCATAGCCGGCAGTTGAGTCACATGCATCAGCCAAAGAAACAGCGGTGTTGGCTCTTTTATCAGCTGCCGATCCTCCCTGGAAGCGCTGCTGGCCGTTCCGAGTGGCGATGCCGCTGGTGCCGCCGCGATTGTGACAGCGGCCCTTGACACCACCATGGACGTCCAGTGCACAAAAGATTCAAAAAGCCTTCCGAACAAACACGCGGAATAGCCGAATGCTACTGGTTAGAGCCCGCGTGCATGATGGTGATCTAGCACAGCGCGGTGCGTAAAATATGCTAGTAAAAAATGTTTTTTTGTAAACTCGGGTGATAAGTTAAGGGTGCGCAAATTATGCGAGGGCGCAAATTATGCGCGTAAATACGGTATGTGGCGAGAGATGGCACGCAGGCAACGCTGTGGTGCAGTTCCGTGGGTTGGCTCCGAGGCTTTTGTCATCCACATTTTTTTTTCTTGACCCCTGAAGCTTACAAAATGCAGTTTGGAGGTTCCCGTATCCAGGAACTGTGCAAGATTAAAGCAGCAGCGCAGAAGCGCATGTGGGCTGCAACTTAACCAGCTCCCCACTCACCCCTCCTCGCTGCTGCCGCTCATCTACCGACAGCTATACAGGTGCCTGGGGAGCTGTCACAAGGCACGTACGATATTCTGCGCATGCAAAAGGTCCACAAGAGCCACTAAACCTTGTGAATTCCAGAGACATATTTGGCTTGTGGGAAATTTTTAATAATGCAGCGCACAATAGTGTTTCACTTTTTCACGCACTGTTCTTGCTTTTCCCAGCTAGTATGTTTCTTCTCTGCAGTCCCATAATAAGCGTAACAGTAGGGTTCTACCACCATGACTGCTCAGCAGAGCAAGCTATATACGTTCAGGAAAAAAAATCTCTTTATTTAACATTAATTGAAGAGGAACTTGATGAAAGGCTAAAATAATAAATGAAAGAAATAGATAACTAATTTTCTTCTGGACACTTTGTTGTTCTATGGATTGTGCAACTGCAGCCGGCCTTACCACATCGAGGTTCACGGCATGCTCTGCGGCATGCTCCATTTCAGTGGCTTGGTGAGCATTTATCTTAGTTAGCAACTCAACCTTGTGCTCGAGGTTCAGCAGAATTTGTTGCAGCATTCTTGTGCAATAGTGTGCCCTTGCAGACCGTATTATGTCTTAATCTAATGGCTACAACAGGGAAGTGCAATTCGATGGAAAGAAAATCACATTCATGTGCTTGAGCACCGGGAACTTGTGTGCAGCACAATTGCTGACAACAAGGGTAATCATGTGGTTCTGTAGCCGCATCATTTTCTCCACCTGCTGAAGCCAGGCTTGAAACAACTCCACCATTATCCAGGTGTTTTTGTTGGCCACATAGTCAGCCAGAAGGCTGCTTACGTTTCTGAAGCGCCAGTCACAAATGGCTTCAGCTTCTCCGTACCTGCAGCATTACAACAAAACAGCGCGGCCAAGCATTGCTTCGGCTTCTTTCCACCTTTGCAACGATCTGTCTTCGCAAGGAGCGTTCTCTCAGGAAGCAGCTGTTTCTTCAGCATTAAAATATCTTCTGATCTGTACTCCTGCAGCACCTTGATTGGCTCCAACTCTTGTCAGTTGTATGCAAGATTGCGCGGCGCAGCGGATTCTTCTTCTGCTGTGGTTTTGAAACCATGCCATGCCATTGTTTGAAACTCCTCACCCATTCATTGGTTGTCTTGAACGCCTCTTACACACCAAATGCGCAAGCAACCTCCTTGGCTTTCACACTGACAGGAACTCTGTTTACTAATACATCTGCAAACCATGTGTGGGTGGCAATGTCAGCATCATGGAAAGTCGCTGCTCCAATTTTCTTGTGTGATGGGTCTGTCCCACATTGTGTCACTTGCGCTTGTATCTTGTATCTTAGAGGAATGTTGACAGCATTGATGCACTGATCCCATTCTTGGCTGCAGTGTCTTTGTTTTTGTGGCCACTCGCGACAGCACTGACAATTTGCAACTTTTCGCCAAGAAAGCACTATTGGTGCTTCGATATTCTTGCACTGCTTGCAGTCATAGCAGTGATCCCGAGACGTTGCAAGAAATGCTGCTCCAAACGCCCCAAGGAGCAAAGAAAATGGCTAAAACCATGTATGCTCAGCTCATTTAGCCAGAACGCAAACACATGCACAACACATAGTGCTTACTAACTGCAGAGAGGTGGAATGTGCCGGCAAGCACTTCCTGAAGTTTACGTCAGTTTGTCAGCTCCCAACTGGATCGCTGCAAAACCGCCTGCTGCAGCTGCCATCTTAGTCGACATGCTAGCGCTTGTTGTTCACAGGGTTCACCAGTGGTGGTTTCCTGAGCACAGAGATCGTAAGATCATAGTGCTTAGTTTTGCTTTTTGACCGGCAGGCAACGCTAGTGCTGCTCATCAGAATGTTCGGGCCATGCGGCCGGCTGCAGATTTTTTTTTATTTGTGTTGATGTGGTGGTTACCATAGCTACTACTTAATTTGGATTCTCCTGTGCTGTCTTCACTGTGGTGTCAACTTGCACTCGCTATGCGCATCACAGCTCAGGGACATCTGTGAAGGGCAGTGGTGGCGCTGCTACATGTGTGCATTGTAAAGCAACAAACCAGCCTTTGGGCATGCCTAAATTCCTTCATTGTACATTGTAGGTCGTTTTGCTGTTTTGCGGTCGACTGTATTTTCATGGGCCATTGCAGAGTGATGAGGTTGTCTCGTGAAAGCAAATAGTCCATGCATAGTTTTATTTCCACGGGCTTAATTTGCGGCAATGTTGTCTAAGATTGAAACTTTTTATTCATGAAAACTAAAATACAAAATGAAAGTGAAAATGAATTCCTGGAATGGTCTTTTGTGCACTGCATTGTGGGTCATTTATGGGCAACGTTGTGTGTTGATGTCGTGTGGCCACAAATACCAAATCATGCGATGAAGCCATGGGGCAGCTCAAATTTTTAAGAGAGCCCGTGGAAAGCATGCATGCTAGTTCGCTATTGCCACCTCTTGATGGTCCAAGAAGCTGGCTTTGCCACTAGTTCACTAGTCGATCACATCGCACCCAAGAAAATTTAAGGGTGGCCCTCCAGTGCACCGCAACGCATAGGGATTAGGGCTTCAAAAATCACTGCAGCAATGAATATGTTACTAGACAATGTTTTACTACTTTCACAACTTAATTTTACGAAAAAATGTTGGGCTCAGCTTCGTGGGCTTGTTTTGTTTGATGCTGTGTATTCTGTAGCACTGCACAAAAACTTGCGGCCCAGCCATGTAAGTGTTCCTGGAGGGAGTACATTTTTTTACTGATTGCTGTTTTCCTTCCCTTTGCCTGTGTTGGTATGTTCTCCAGCAACACAGTCACAGACTTCGTCAAAGAAGAAAGTGGTTAAGAAGGTCCCCAAAGGCACATCCGACTACCAGGCATGCTGGATCTTGGATAATGAGAGCGGCGGAGAAGGCTCAGATTCTGATGCCGATAGTGGGGACGAAGAAGAGGGAGGAGAAGGCTTCGAACCAATGGACGGGGACGACGAGGAGGTGTCGGACACTGACAACGCAACCATTGCCGACGACACAGAGTCGGTGGGTACAGTTGTGGGCTGCAAATGAGTAAATTAAAGCTTGATGGCTGTAAAGTCAAAAACAACTGAGCCATGACTGGGCAGTGCACCAGTATCGAGCGTAGCTATTGGATAGTCTCCTGTGCTGAGTACTTTTCAGGTACTGATAACTTTCTTTTGGAGACTTTCCATGTTTTCTAAACTTTGAATGTTTTTGAAAATTCGCTGAATTTTGACATGATTTTAAGGCGTTTTGACATCATAGACAATGCATTTCAGATCTCAATTGCTGGAGGAAAAGAAGGATATGACAACCACCTCGACTTGGAAGAGGAAAAAGCTAGGTATGCAGTCGTTGCTTGAAACAGTAAAACCTATCTGAGCAGTTAAAGCACATGTTGTAGATTTTTATAAGGCAGTGTTTAGCAGTGAAAGCACATGTTGTAGATTTTTATAAGGCAATGTTTAGTTGCTATTGCCTCTTGAACTCGCATGGTAATTCTGCTCTGTTCTGCCTTTTCCTATGTTTTAATCCCTTGCCACTTTCTGTGACCTACATAGCCTTGTTGCTCTAGGCCATGTAGCCTCAAACAAGGGAGTGCTTGATGTCATTGCAGCTTGCTTGAGAAAAATATATGGCAATGATACGTGCAACATTTGCTGGCCTTTCCTAATTTATAAGAGCTCTGTCTTCAGTGAAAGTAGCCAATTTTTCATTAAAATGTGACGTTCAGTCAAGATAGTCAAACTTTAATTTGTACTCCATGTTCTGGGCTGATCCGAGGCACTTAACCTCTTTTCAGTCTTGTAAGGTTCAGAGAGGAGCGCATGGACCAGATGTTTCCGGACGAAATAGATACCCCTCTCGACCGGCCTGCAAGGACAAGGTTTGCAAGGTGAGGTTGCAAAACTTACCGCGTGTTGATGGTTTCAGAGTTTAATTTGCTTTCGGATTAAAAAAATAAAGTCTTGGAGGCTCTCAGGTAACTGTTCTTTGCATTACATGTAATGCCCATGCCCATTTCCCCTTTTTTTTATTTCTGCTAAAATATCAGTAACCCGCATTTGTTCCCTACCCACTCTGCTTGCTTCCTGTTGCTTAGCATTATTGCTACGATTTTCCTTTCCATAGCTCGCTGCGCGCCTATATGCTCGCACACGAAATGGCATTTCAGCTACTTCTAACAAGCTGAACACATTTGTAAAGTCCCATAGGGTTTGTCTAATGTACTTCAGACTGCCGCTGCATTGTGTGTCATTTTATGCGTAATGTCTCAGCAGTTGACTAAGCCAACATGCCCGCAGGTATCGTGGTCTGAAGAGCTTCCACTCATCACCTTGGGACCCTAAAGAGAACCTTCCTCTAGACTACGCCCGGGTGTTTCAGTTTGAGAACTTTGCCAGGACCAAGAAACGAGTCATTAATGAAGAAAAAGACGGTGCCATGGTGTGTGTTATATTTTGCCTCTATTCTTTGCTCAGAATCTTCTCATTAGTTCTAAGCCAATCAGTAAAATTCATTCCGAGTCTGAAGCTTTAGCTGCATTAAGGTGGCTGGATGTTCAAATGCTGCTGAATGAAGCCTATTAGTTTCGACCTGTTGCTGTTGTGGTTGCGTACTTATGTGGAAGAAATGCAAAAACACTTGTTGTCTGAGGTCTTAAAACACTGTGATACCTGCTGAAGTGCAGTTTTTTCATGAAAGATGCAAAGACTGAGCTTGCGATGTCAGCTCATCTTGCCAGCTGGCTTAGCAAGGCAGCCGCTTAGTTTCATTTAAATAAACAGTAATGCGTACCTAGTTTGATCACTTCATACAAACCCCAATTTTTCCAGTCTATTTTGCTGGCAGCTTAAATGCATGGCAGCTTAAAAGAAGTGGAAATACTCTTTCCATAATTTAAAAACAACTTTTTCATTCATTGTAGCCTGGCTGGTACGTCACCGTCCACATCGCCAATGTACCAAGGACTGTTTATGGTAAGAACTGAAGCATACTTTGTTCAACACATTTTCGTATCTCTTGTAGCATGCTGTCATCCTGTAGACATGCTCCTTTTGCATGCATGCGAACTCATAATCTGAAAAATATCATATGTGCAGCTTCCGTCAGACCCATTTACCTCTGCTGGTGCATTTGAATGAAAGGTGTTCATAGGCAGGCAAACATGTTAAATTTCTTGAAAACAATAAAAACAAGCTTAAGACATGCTTCCTTCGCAGGACATATCAAGCATATGCCCTGTCAAATAAACCAGCATCGGTACTTGTTTGAGTTATTGGCTTATTAGTATACTTTCGCATATATCAGAATGTCGTGAAGGTTCAATTTTTATTTCAGTACGTCTGCATTCACGTTTGTGGAGTGTGATGAATGCACTTACATGGTCACACCTGTACATTGTTCATCTGATTTCGTTGGAACTTTTTGCATTGAAATTTTACAGTTGTAATGAACACAAGTGCAGAATTCTAATTGATTTTATGGGAAAACATTACAGTCATTATGCCAGCAAACATAGCAAACGTTTTAGTCTCAAACTTCAAATCAAATTGGCATGCGTTCACCTGACAAATGCTTGACGAGGTGTAGCTTTAACATGGCAGCCTCTACTGCTTCTGACGGCGTTGGTACTGTCTTGCTCTTGCCATGTACCAGATGCGGTCCAGGCAGGAGATCCCCTGGTGCTGTTCGGCCTGCTTCCTCACGAGCAGAAGATGTCTGTGCTCAATGTGGCCATCAAGCGACACCCTGGTTACACAGATCCCATCAAGTCCAAGGAGAGACTCATTTTCCACATTGGCTTCCGCCGCTTCTCCGCCTGCCCCATCTTCTCGGCACACACCAATGGGGACAAGCACAAAGTGAGTTGGCCTGTTCATATCAGAGTGCTGTGAGACAGTTCCATAGGTTTTGAAAAGCTGACTTTAACAAAACAAAGCAAACTTCACCTTTTATAGTAGTGGGCCCATGAACGTTGTGCGTAGAATTGGTTCCAAGTTTAGCTTCACTAAGCCTAAGGCCTTCAGAGAAGCTTGATGCTTTTGCGCCGTTGAGCTTATGAGAAATGGGGCTGCAGGAGTTTTTGCAATAATGTAACAATGGCCTTCAGTATTACAGTTGAACCTCTATGTAACGAACCTCTATGTAACGAATTCCTGGATTTTACGAAATTTTTCAATTCCCCAGCACATCCCCCATTGAAGCCCATGTATAGGCGACCTCCATGTAACGAACTCGTTGCGGCAGTCGACCTTGATGTAACGAATCCGTGGCTCTGATCATCGAGCTGTATCTTGTAATGTTTTGCCCGAAATTTGACCGGGCAGTGCGCAACTTTAATGAATATTGTTTAAGTAAGTTTTTATATTAAAAGGTAAAGTAAACCGCGAGCAGAACGCTTGCAATCGCAGCAAACAAGCAGACCTCGGTGATGATGATGATGTTGAGTGCCGCTCCGTGGCAAGCGTAGCAACTTTTAAGCTTTCATTTTGTAGCTTGACACTAGGTGGCACTACTATGACAAATTCTTCGTGGTGTTGCGGCGCAGTTATGGTAAGCCTTCTTCTTCTTCGTCAGCATGTTGACGTGCGTGTGCTGGTGTGTGTTTACGGTGTCGGTTCGTTACGATGAGTTCCGCTGTGAGGAAATGCAAAGTTTTGTCGCTTGAAGATAAGCTCTCGATTTTGAATGCGGTTACCGCCGGCGAAAAAAAGAAGGCTGTCGCTGCCCGCTTCAATATACCAGCCAGCGCCCTGTCAACCATTCTTGCTGCAGAACAAAGCATCCGCAGTGCGATGGAGTCGGGCACAAGTGCCCAAAAGAAAAGACTGAAGACGTCGACGTATGCTGATGTGTACAACGCCGTTTTTGCATGGTTTTTGGACAGACGAGCACAAAACGTGCCCATAAGTGGCGTGATTTTGCAGCAGAAAGCCATAGATCTTGCTTGCATCCTGGGCCACGACGACTTCAAAGCGAGTAACGGCTGGCTACAAGGATTTAAAAGCCGGCACGATGTCGTCGGAAAAGTGGTATCTGGCGAGTCTGCCTCCGCAGACAGCGATGCTGCTGCCTCGTGGGTGGCTGAGAAGCTTCCCGGCATTTTCAGCCACTATGAAGCTGCCGACATTTATAATGCTGATGAGACGGCCCTGGTTTATTAAATGCTACCGAGCCGCCCGTTCTCACTAAAAGGAGAAGACTGCTGCGGTGGAAAGCAAAGTAAACTCCGTGTGACGGTTTTGCTTTGCGCCAACACTGATGGCAGCGACAAGCGAATCCTATTGGTTATTGGCCGCAATGCCTGATCCGGATGTTTTAAAGGAACAAGGCGGATGCCAGTAAAATATGTGGCAAACTCCAAAGCTTGGATGTCGTGGGCAATTTTTTCCGACTGGCTGAAGGAGCTCAACCAAGATGTCAAGCGACAAGTTCGCAGCATTTTTTTGCTGCTTGACAACTGCTCCGCGCACCATGTGGAAGGCCTACAGCTTTCGAACGTCGAGCTGCAGTATTTGCCACCTAACTGCACTTCTCTGGTACAACCCTTAGACAAAGGGGTTATTAACAGCTTTAAATGCTGTTACCGCCGTCGATTGATACAAAAGATGCACCTGGACATCCGCCTTGAACGGCCAACAAAAGTGGATATCTACCAAGCAATCGGAATGCTTGCTGCGTCGTGGCAAGAGGTCGAATCACAAGTGATCGCCAATTGCTTCGCCAAGGCTCAGGTAAATAAGGCCATTCAAGCTACAGTCACTGAAGACGAACTTTCAAGCCCACCCGAGGTCGCAGAAGCGTGGGATGAACTACGCATGAACGGTGGGGTGCCCGACGGTGTCGAGCTGTGCAACTTTTTGTTCGTGGACAACGGCGCCGTGGCTATGGAAGAGATGACTGATGCGGCACTTGTGGAAACCGTTAAGGATAGCCTTGAAGGTGGCGGTTCGTCAGAGCCTGATACGTTTTGTGCTGTGCCCACCGCGAGGGAACTGATGGACGTGGTGGACGTTCTGCGCCATTTCGTCGGCTCGCAGGACGATGAAGCAGCCCTGGATGCCTTAGTTTCCTTGAAGCGCCGAGTAGTGGCTTCAATTGGGCAAAAACAGCAAGCGAAAATTACGCAGTTTTTCTCTATTAAATAAATTCTTTGAATGGCGAGTTCACTTGAATTGATATCTGTCGAATTTTTATTTAGTTTTGGCATGATCCTTACCAGTCTTAACCCAAAACTGCATCTAACGAAAACCTGGATATAACGAAAAATTGCGAACTTTTTTCAATTTCGTTATATCCAGGTTTGACTGTACTGAGAAGCTTTGTTGTATTTTTTTCATGTTCTTTATTACCTCTGGCATGCGGCCTTATCATCATTTTGCTACACAAGACACAACCCAAGCACTCTCATACGCTCATGATCATGCATTCCAGATTGTAGTCAGCATTTTAAGCACCTTGAAATTCACAGTCATTTTTAAATTTAGCACAGCCAAAAGCAGTGGGCATTCTCATTACAACAGCTACCAAGTGCACATGTTGCTGTTGCCACCACTGACCACATTTTTTTTTAAGGGCGTAAGTTCAAATGGTTTCAGGTCTGGCATTTGTTCACTGCAGCAGCAAAGCTCATGGATTGAGGTTAATATCAAAGCATTCATATGCCGGGGCTACAGTGAATTTTAAGGAGCTTCAAAATGTTTAAATTAGCCCTCAGACACAGTTTCTTAATGAGCAAGGAATCACAAGAGCCCAATGCACACCTTCATGTTTCCAGTGATAGTGTTGTGATGAAGGACCTTCTCCGTGATTTATACATCATCGTAGTTGTATTATGTCATAGTTGGAAACCTCCGCAACCACCTACTGTACAAGAAAAATATGTTTGTGGAAACAGACAGACTCTGTTGTGGAATGTGGAAGTGAATACGACAGTTTTGAACTGTGGCCACACTATTGCACAATGCCGTAGACCCTGAAGAAAGTTCCTCACATAGCTGTCACTGCAACGAGGAGCTGTTCTTTGTGCAGAACTCTGTGTTCGAATATGTGTTGGGAGTTGTGTGTCATAGTTCCCCTCACCTCCACCATGAATGTTGGTTCACCAACTGAAATAGCTGTCATAACTCTTTGGAATGTAGATTGCCATGGCTACTTGCTGCTCTTTAGTTGTCCAGAATTCAGAATTAGATTTTTCTGTTCTGTAGACTGCCTCTTTTGTGTATCTCTCTTGCAGAAAACAAATTTTCAGGTTTTCAGTGCAAAGAAGTGTTAAATGCTTTAATTGTGATGCACATAGCAAATGATTGACAAAGGTTTCTGAATTGTGGGGAGTTTCTCTGTATTTGCTGTAAGGACTTGAAAGCTCTTGAAATGCATCATGTATTTATGGCAACGCATTTAATAGCGCGAGCCTGCCGGCGCATTTTATTATATGTATACCTTTATAACAAAGAAATGAAAATCACAAAATTGTTCGATGTAGCCGTAATTGGTACTATAAAGTTTGCACCAAGAGCAGCGCAGTTTAATCACTAAAGGGACAGCAAATCAGGTGATCGTTATTAGGTAAACAGGGAGACCTTTTCCGAAGATTTAGCACCATTTCGAAAGCTCTCATGGCAATTCCAGAAGTCGCAAGAAGCCGAGTGCCAGCTATGCTGGCTTCCCTGCACAGCTGTGCAAGCACACAACGACAGCAGGCCGAGCGCCAGCTAGGATGGCGTTCCCGCATGGCAACCATATCGCATCAGCTATGGTGTGTCAGAGCGAAAGCAGTCGTCGTTTTCACCCCCTCCATTACATCCGTCCGTGCCGTGCCGCTGCTTCTGGTGGGGCGCTGTCGATGGGTGCGAGAGGCGCGAACGCGTGCTGACCACCTGGCTACCAATTCGCTAAGCCGCTGTATCTTCTGTAGCGCGCTGTAGGCGAGTGCGAGATAAAAGCACCACCACCAGTCACATGTGTAGTGCAGCGAAGCCTACCACCTGCCATCCGAACGGGCATTGTTTGGCTCTGGGAAGTTCGATATATTCGTTTTATAGCCAACCGCGCTCGATATATGAAATAAAAATTGCATGCACTTGTTAAAAATATCAGGAATAGTTCGGTATGTCCTGTAATTCACTACATCCCCGTTCGTTATATTGATGTTTGACTGTAATAGTCACTAATGCATGACGTGATGTGCACCTTAGTAGTAAACCTTAGCGTGCAAAAAGCTCGAGGCCTACTAATTTGCTGTTGACACTTTGCTTCATTGTGCACCATCTCAAGCACAGCTGCGAGGTGTTCAGTTGTAAAAATGGGGAATCGTGGTCAAGTAAGCAAAATGGTGTTTTGGTCTAGTGAACTCACATATGGCATTCTTTAGATTTTCTGGGTAAACTCCCTGTGGGGACATTGAATTGGCAGCACACGCACATCATAACTGCTTTCTTGTTTTGCTTTTTCCAGTATGACAGGTTCCTCAAGAGTGATGCCGTGTCTGTTGCTACAATGTATGCGCCCATCATATTCCCACCAGTCTCTGCAGTGGTGTTCATAGAGGATGAGAACGGTACATAACTTTTCGAACATTAGAACATCTCACGTGCATTTTGGTGATGTGTGACAGAAGATATTAATGCAAAACAATTGGGAAATATTGCTCTTAGCGTACACAAGAGCGGAAACATTTGGCTATGAAGGAAAGGTATACAGCTTTCTCAGAGGCTGTGCCATTTGAGAAAAATTGTTGCAGTTCAGGTATTGAACCGGGAACTACTGCCTGTCTGGGGCAGTCACTCTACATACTAAGCTGACCAGTACACCTAGCAGATGGTAGGGCGAGGCCAAATTGATCAGCTCAAAATGGAAATGGTGCGGAACTTTGATTACTATTGGGGCGTTATTACTCCCTAATTGAAATCTACTCCAGCTTTAGGGTTTCTCTTAAATACACTGGACTGTTACTTTTATTAGCTTCTCATGAGGTGCATGTGTGTGATGCCCTAGAGTACCTGGCATTCTCTTGCATTAGTAGTCCTAATTAGGGCCTTAATTTCAATATCTGCACCGCACTCTTGCTGTTTGTTTGTTTTTTCAAATACATTCCATTTCTTTGTTCTTTTTTTAGCACACCTTGAACCATTTTTAGTTTGCTGCTAATCCTGCATGTGAGCATGGTGCAAAAAAGCTCCCAACCATGCCATGTGGACATTGTCAATGTCAATGGACATTGTTCACGTGAAGTTATTTGGAGGCCTGCATATATAGTGCTTGCGCAAATGTGTACACATATTTATATGTTTTTGTGGGCTATGCGTAATGTTACACAGCTTGGTATTAGCTGCAGTAAGCTGTAGCCTGCTTTTCGATTTTGATTCACTCACTTGTTATATGTCGGTTCATACAGGCCAGCACAGACTTGTTGGGTCTGGTGCCGTCCTGAACGCCAATCCAGACCGGGTCGTCGTCAAACGAGCGGTCCTGAGTGGGCACCCCTTCAAAATCAACCGCAAGTCCGCCGTCGTCCGCTACATGTTCTTCAACAGGGGTGAGTCGCATCATCCGCCCAACGTATTCTAATCCTTCCTGTGCTCATTAGGCCCGTAAAGTATTGTTGGTTAGGATTCAGCACAGTGTCAATCAGCGACTCAGAATTTCATTCCCTGTAATTTTCTGTTTGACCTCCCTTTGTGAAGGAAACCTACGCTGTCACAGATAATTTCCTCCTGCTGTTGTCGAATTTAATGTGTCTTGTAGGTTTGTTTTGGCAGGCTTGAATGCGGCTGGCTCACTGCCTTTGTCTCTCATGGGTATTTTTGTACCCTTCTGCAGATGACATACTGTGGTTCAAGCCTGTCGAGCTCAAGACCAAATATGGAAGAAGAGGACATATCAAGGAGCCACTTGGTGTGTTTTTGTTTTGTTCGTCCCTTTTATTTGCAGGTGCATTAGGCATTAAAAAATGCCAAACGGCCCTGAGGGTATTAATAAATGAAATGAACTCTTGCTGCTGCTGTAGTGTGATAGCTACGTTTGGTGGGTTGCGCCTTGTTGGTGCTGTACAGAACTTGCAAAGTTGGAAATTTTTGCTTTATGCATTGTTTACCTCTTTTGATCTACTGTAATGCTCCCAGTAACTCGCACATATCCTGCGTAGCAGCCTAGGGAAGAGGGATACTCGGCCCTGTTCTGCCGTGACCTCTTAATGCACTGTGTTCGTATTTTGTTGTACTGTCATGCAGCCGAAATTATGAAAATGGCATATGTTTGCATGAGATGCCACTCACTCCTGCCCGTCATTTCTAATGGCCATATAGAGGTTTCAAGATGGCTGAATTTCTTTCTAATGGAATTTGGATGAAGTTTGTGGATTGGTATGGATTTCTGGAACTGATCTTTTTTTATTAATGGAATTTGTGCAGGCACGCATGGCCACATGAAATGTGTGTTCAATGGCCAGCTGAAGTCTCAAGACACAGTGCTGATGCACCTGTACAAGCGTATGTTTCCCAAATGGACGTACGACCCTGAAGTGGGCAAGCCTGCCCCCTACTACGAGGGGCGTTCAACAGCCGACCGTGAGGAATGTAAAGCATTCAGCATGATGGAGTAAAACATAAATTAAAATGCAAGCAGTGGTTGACTCTTGAGCATGTGGTCTTCACATTGAGCTTGCCACGAGTTGAAAGTTTGTTCTTTCTGAGAGGAAGAAGCGGCTCAGACTCGGAAGAGCTTCTCCTTTTAAAAATGGGAACATGCTGCGTCACTGATTTTACTGTGGTGGCTGTTAGTGCCACATCCTTGGTTTTTGCACGATGCAGTCACGTCCGCACGCACAATGTGCAGACAGAGAGGAGTGCAAGGAGAAAAGTGGAGGCACAGCACGCATGGAAGCAGGGGAGGAGGGTACTAGTGGCAGCAGGACAAAGGAAAGGGGGGAGGCGCGCCGCACCATGGCCGCCCGCTATTCCGCCTAGTGGCTCACAAACAGGCATTGTTGCTCATTGCTTTCATGGGCACAGATGCATGTGTGTGTGCTGCTCCGTCATGCAAAATGCATGATACTGGTAGCATTACAATGGTACTGCATATCATTGGTACCACTGCTGGCATGTCACCTCACAAGCATTCTACTAGTATTGCTCACCTCATCATCGTGCGTCATCATATTGCCAACCAGCTATAGTTGCAATTCACATTTTGTTAGGGGGAAATGTCCAGTGAATTTTTTGGCTGTCAGTGTTTCTCTCGTCATGGTAAATAATCCATTATATGTATATCCTACTCTTTGCTGATAAATTTTTTTCAGACAAGGGTTGCTGTTATAGGAATGTTGAATAAGTACAAATTCCTTGTGACCCAAATGTTCTAATAATAATTGTCGGAATGCACTAAACATGAGATGCTTTAACCGAATAGCTGTTTATTAAACTAACACTGTACTACGGCGATACCGTAGCCGCTTGCACAAGGAGCCATTGTTTCTGACTTCAGGAATGCACCCAGATTAGGTGTATTTGGTTTGCTTTAATGAAAGACACACTACACGACAATTCAGTACTGTGGTAAGAGCGCCTTTTGAAGCTGTGGCCTTGCTTTGCTTGATGGGACAGTGAGGACGAATTGAAGTTGGCCTGTATCAGTCCATTATTCTAATTAAAACAAAGCTACTTTCACTGAAAACAGAGAAGCTATGCTGATCTTTGTATGCTGATCTCTCTAGCTTGACCATATGTACTACCACCATCCACCTACAACCATTTTTCACGGAATCCATAATTCTCTCGACATCAAAATCATAAGTGTCAATCGAATGACGGGAAAAAATGTTCCATTTCCAGCTCCAAATTTCTTGGCTATTAATATATCTTTTGCGGCCGAAAACCAACAGAACCACAAAAGGCCACGCAGTCGAATTTTAATATGAGCAATATTTGGATGGAGGTGTCTTCAATGTCCCTTCAAATTAGGATGCAGCTGTGGCTTTCACATCAGCTTTCAATATCAAATATCAACACATGAGGCAAGAATGCAATTTAAGCAGTTTAATTGTCCCATCGTTGTGACATTTTGGCATGCTTCACAATTCAGTACATAACTGGTTACACAAATTCTCTGGCAACATGCAGCCAGCCCCGATACGCACAGAATTCTGAGCAAAAGGTTAGTTCTGAAGAAAAAAAAGTGTTAAGTGCATATTTAATCTGTGCCATAATTCCATCTTCATAGCACTCAACACATCATTGCATCACTATCTTCAAGCAGTTCAAAAGCTTGGGGCTTAAGAAACCTTCAAGGAGAAAGAGCATAATTTTTTCACAAAAGCATCCCTGTCGACTGCAATATATGTATTCGGATCCCTTCAAAATTACTTTATTATTTAATATATAATATAATATGTACATATTAAACTTTATATTTATGTTATTTAAATTAATATTTGCATTAAGATTTGACCACATGGATATGATGTTTAAAACATTAGTTTTGAGACCTTTCTTGCAAAACAAGATTAAAACAGCATTTCGTTTTGGCAGTGGGAACTTGTTTGCTGCAATAATGACTGCAGCTTTGATGAGAGAACAGGCACATAAAGAAGTAGGTGTGGACTGACTTAAGGTACACTGTATGTTTTTCAAGAAATGCAAAGGAGTTTTGTGCAGCTGAGCTGAAGGTAAATGTGAAAGCTTTCGGGCTCTTTAACTCATAGGTCCTACAAACCAGTATTTAAATTGGCCCCTGAAACACCCAACGAATGGTGCTAAGACAATAATTCACTGGCTACAGTTTGCTGCTGGGAACAGTTCAGCCTAGCAGAACTGTTCCATGCACTCATGTCCCATGAACTTTGCACATGAACGGAATGCCAAACCAAGCTTTCTGTCATTTCTTACTGCAGTAGCCTCCCCAACACCTACCATTCCATGAGATGTGGCTAGCCCACAGCCATGGAAATGGGCAGGCACCCACAGCATGCAATTAGTATGCGAGATTATCCATGTATATGTCTGTCTGTTAGCTGTGCAAACTATGGTTTTGGTCTTGGTTGGCTGGTTCATTGACATCAACAGATTAATCCAGCCGTGTTGTGTGTTTTCTCGTGTCCTCGTTCCTTCGCGCTGAATTAATCTGTTGATAGAAGTGTACAGTTGTGCACTTGTACAGTAATTTGGTATTAACTCAAATGAAATGAATTTATTTAAATGAATTAAATGAATTTATTTAGCATTGATAATGTTGGTTGCTTGTATCTTGCTGTCGGTTAAAGGGGAGGAAAGCACATCAACTCGCTCAATCACTGCATTGTGTTGTCATGAAAACCTGAGCCAAATAATACACTCCTACACGCAGCAGAGGACCTGCAATCACGCGCGAAAGTTGGTGAGCCCTTCCCAGCGGCTTTTTTATGCTAGCACCCGCCTCCGTCGCTCGCATCTACGTATACATGTTGAGAGGTGGCTACTGGTTAGATTCTTTCAGACGTCGGGCAGCTACCAAGGCTGCGGCCAATAAGCCGCCTAACTCCGGCGGGTCGGGAAGCTCTCCCCTGGAGGTGGGGCCAGCAGAGGAGCGCCAACCTTCCAGCGTGCAAAAAGTGACGAGAGGAGAGGGAAAAGCGCAAAGACGCGGAAATTCAAATTTTGACTGCAGATAATTCAGCCTCTACAAAGAGCATTAGAAAATTTCTTGCTGGACAGTATTCATGAAGAGGCGTGCTTTAACATCCCAGCCATACTGGAGCTTTATTAGAGCCCCTTTCAGAGCCCCTTCAAGTGTTGGACTAATCAAAGGTGCCAAATTTAACACCACCATCAGAAGTATGATTTCGGTCTGTATGATTACGAGAAGTCATTGCAGTTCCTTTAAGGTGTGTTGTACAGCAGTTCTGCGGTTGAGCCAAGACTAATCTGTTTATATGTTGCTGGCTCCGTACTGAGGTAGAAAGCAGTGCGATGCTTCTTCTATAGTTCAACCTAAACACTGTCACTGTTCACGACAAAATCGATCTCCATCAGCATTTTGCTAGCATTTCAGACAAGACCTACATATCAGTGCTGGTTAATACTCTGGTTAGGCTTCCTTTGAACAAAGGAAGAGCAGAAGTCGATTTTGTTCTTTAAGCTTTCATGCCATGCAATAGTGCTATCACAGATAAGTGAGGCTTGTGAACTAAAAACAAGAGCCGCGTCAACTTCCTCTTTTTTCCGCGCCAACTTCTTCAGTATGTATATCAATCAACTAGCCCAACTTTCTGCTCTCGTAAAAGCAAGAGGTAGAGGAATTTCCCCAGAAAATGCAACATAGCATGTATAAGAATGCCAGTGCACTGTCTGTTGTGCTGTTCTTTTAACCATTTTCTATAAAAAATTGTCACACTTTTGACACATAAAGCGCTCCCATATTAGAATTCTTGTGTCTAGAAAGCACATATCTTAAGTTGAAGGCAGACTTGATATAAAGCAAATAATTGCAAAACACACTAGACGAAGCTGCTAAAACTTTCCTATGCTGCCACTGCTATAATTAGTATATCTGGATAATGAATAGCTCTAGTTCTTTTTATGACAGTATTGTTCATGTAATGCACATCTTGCACATAACATTCAGATCTGGTGGGAATAAAAGAGCAGCAGTCACAATACATTATTGCACATGCAGTACAGTTGCTCAGAGTCCACAGAAGACAAAGAAAGATTGAACAAAGCTTTGTTTTGAATAGAGGTATGTTATGGCCGATCCAATAACCAAGCCTGCAGTTACATGAAAGTAGATGTCCGTTTTTACTACCTTTGGCCCTGGCCTGGTAAGACGCCGCATGAGCATTTGTGACTTCTTTTATAACTGCACACTGACCAGTTTCAAGGTTGCTTTCATGTTTCCACTATGAAAGTACTAAGTAATAGTATGTGAGAAGAAAAATTGCACCAATCGAAATTGTGCAGCACTATCCTTCACCTGTGGCAATATTGTACTCAGTCAAAATGAACCACTGATTCGATTCTTAATTCTACTTTACATTCTTCTTTTATATTGGACATTTCATATGAAATAGCAGCCATGTGTATGGGTGTAATCAAAGACTTGATGCAGTTTCAGCTCAAATTAGTGTTATAAAGGCTTGGTGGCACATGTAGTCTGCGTCTGCCAGATATGCACCATGAGTGTTCATAAGGCATTAAGAACGACATTACAACAGAAGTGAAGAAGCACAAAGCACTGGATACCCCCTTTTCAAAAACAGCTGCCATTCTTGCATTGCTTAGCACATGAATACACATTTCTCTCCAAAAGTTCTGTATGTACACATAGATTGTCAACATGCAGTCACAGCCACTAGCATTTTATAGATACAAGACATTACCTCTACGGCAAGTACTGTGCTGGCTTTTCATGAAAGGCTGACATGCTCAGGGACAGCGTACTGTAATGTTCACTTCCAGCGATGATAACTTTCAGGGCAAGCTGGTTGGTTGAAGGACAGAAACGGGACTACGCACAGTTCTATGAAATTTGTCCCAGTGAGCAGAAGAGCATGCTTAATACTTTTGAAGAGAAGCGTTTTCATGCTGATTTCACTCCAAAATGTGGATTCAGCACATGCAGTTGCATACCCTATCACGCACAAGTGAAAATATCGCCGGAAGTGATTATTCAAGCACACATCCCCAGTTTCCATCTCATAATTTGATGCACGATTTCACAAAAATAATAATGTAAGTAATGCATTAAGAGCTGTACAGTGGCAATTAGTCAACAAGAGAGTAAATGTGTTGTAAAGGCACATCATGGAAAGGGAAGTTGACACAAAAGTACACAAAAAGACAGTAAGTGGACACATTCTGAAAAGACTTAAAAAGCTTGGGCACTGAACTGTTAACAACTTGCTTTTTTAAAAGACCGCTTGCAAAACAGGTTCAAAAGAGATGCCTGATATTATAACACCACCCTCAGAGTGAGCAACACAACCCTCATAAGTACCCTGCACCGAGAAATTATTGGTTATACCTAAATGGCAGTCACGCTTGATTATGTTGGTCACATATATTTTGTAACTCGTTAGTGCTAACAGCCATTTAGAATTTTTTTTTCTATGTTTACATTGGAAATAGGAACTGCTCTGACTTGGTGTGCCTCTACTGCTTGTGTCCTTGTCAAGGGCAACCCTGTGCAAAGCTTCTCAGTTCATAGATCACTTCACTCAGTGTGACACATAAATTGGGTGGTAGTCAAGCTAGCAAGCAAGCATTTTACACCAGCCTCTACTACCGTCCCTTCCAACAAGTATTATGCCGCTGTACAGAATAGCACATTTCAAGTGAAAAGTGTGCCACATGCAACTCTGCAGATAAGGAAGGTCCATCTTCCATCAGGAGCAGCCGAATGCAAAATGCAAGAAGCGACAGTCCTCAGGGGAGGCCCATTTTGTCAAGTAGGCTGTTGACTCGCTCATTCAGCCACGCACGCTGTTTGGGCAGCAGACCCTGGACCCAAGACTCTGGTAAGGCTGAGAAGCCATCCCGACAGCCGAGGAATGCACCCGCCAAGCAACAGTTGACACTGCTATGGCCCCCTTGCATGGCCAGGAGGCTAATGCTGGACCTGGGCAAGCAAGATAATTCAAACTAGAAGGGGGCGAAAAATCTGTTGAGCATCATTTACATCCTAGGGAACCTTTTTATTACACTTAATATATTACACTTATAATAAGTTTGAACAAGCAAGAGTTGGCTGTGTAGAAAGTACCTCTTGCCCAGCAGTGAAGAGTGCCGATGCTTTTCATGCAACACGAGGCCTGTTCGGAGATTGTTTTACATGCACCATGAGTTGTCTACAGTTGCATTATAATGTGCACTGGCCTAATGACGAGTGTCACCATTATCAGGTCAAAAAAACTTTCGGTAGCCTGGGCGTTTTTGTGGAGAGTGCAGCTATGGTCAAATGGGCAGTGTTTAGAGTAAGCAAGACCGATTTTTACGGCACTATGTGAGAGACATGTTACAGTGTTATCAGCAACAGTACCCAAAAACACGCTCACCTCGCTCAGCTGCATTCCGGTTATCCACAGGTAGATGCTAGCTATCTAGACGACTAGTGCGGCACACTGCAGTGGCTGTTCCACAACCCTTATTGGGAGGGTGCATTAATTAATTGGTATTAACTGTATTAATTAAATAATTCCCTGCATGGTGAATCTGATACAGCTGTTGGATTCACTTTTTCACATCAATCAAGTGCCTAAGGTTTTGTGTCCTTTTTGTTTATTTTTACCCGTGAGAGAAAAAAATGGCCTACTGAAACCTCCTGTTAACATGTGATGAATAATATCAGAGAGATCATATCTTCTTGTCTGACAATGATGAACACTTTTCCTTGACAAAAGACAAGTCCTGTTGTCGAAATGTTGCCAAGCTCCCTAAGGCAAATGTGCATACCTTACAAACAGGTACAGCCTTGGTCAAAGATTTCAGCCCACAGGGTTTGGTTCTGACCTTTGTAGCTGGGCAGCTATGGTATGCCTGAGGTTCCCTTGTTCACTTTGTGTTTACCCTTCCTGATTGGTAGTTTACCACTTTCCTTGTGAAAGAATGCGGTCGCTGTGCGACTGCTATAGATATTTTCCATTACGTTCACATATACCTCTTCTACACCCTGGTTACACAACACCTACATGACTACTGAGGTTTCTGTTGAGTCGTAGGCTTTCTCACATTCTATGCAGGCTACTGGTTATATCCTCCGCATTTCTGTAACACCTGATTGATGGCGTGAATGTGGTTTATAGTCAAGTAGCCCTGTCTAAAGCCAGCCTGGTCCTTTCACGCATTTAAGTTTAATGTTAGTCTAATTTGGTTAGTGGTTACCTTAGTAAATATCTTGTAAACAATGGGCACTAAGCTGATCGGTCTAATTTCTCAAATTCTTGACGTCCTCTTTCTTATGAATTAAGATGATTTTAGCGTTCTTCCAAGTTTCAGGTATGCTAGATGGTGAGGCAATGCGTATGCAGGGTGGCAAGTTTTTCTAGCACAACATCCCACTCTTTCAACTAATCTGTTGTCACTTGGTCCTCATTTATTCATACAGGAGGTGATGGCCAAGTACTATAACAGGGTAACCAACTTCTGTTCCGGTGAGAGGGTGCATTGTCTGCTCTGGTCACCAGGTTCAGGCTGCACCCCAGGCCTGCTTATTCAATTCCATCAGAACTCGGATGTTTTTTTTTTTTTTTCATCTGGTGCAAAATTTCTGCGGCACCGGGATTCAAACCATGGGCTTCTTGCACATAAGGCAAACGTTCTACCTATAAGCCATCACTGCATTCTGCATTGAGGTATAGCCTCCCCATTTGATTCGAAAGTGGAATGCCAACGCCTCACCTGTAATCAGCACACTGCCTGAGAGCTGTAATGCTTGCTGATAGGGACTTGAATGGGTGACTGGTCATCTGCTGGTCGTTCAGATGCAACCTGCATGTTTAAAGCTGTGATTGGTTTTTCTTTTTTAAAGTACTCTAAAATATCTGGGAAATCAATCTGCCTTTCTTATGCTTATGTAAGCAGTGTATAAAGTAGAAGACGGCTTTTCATTGCAAATTTGACTGTGCAAATGTACAAAGGCACATGGCACTTGCAACATTTTTTTCTTTCGGCAAAATAAAATAGCATTGTTAGAAACAGTTTTTACAGTACGGCAGCTTGCATTTCTTTGATAATTTTCTTTTTACTCTAGTTACCAGCAGATGTGACTTGCAATGTTGGACCCTGTGAAACCAGTTGTATTTCAGTAGCACTAACAATGTGTGCACCGCGACTGAAAAGCGCTGAATTTGAACAGGTGTGATTAAATTAAATATTTGAACATGCACATGTACTCACTCATCAAAACTGCTAGCTTCGAAGCACTTCTTGAAGTTTGCGATACTACTTTCATTTGTCAGCTGCTGCACTGACAGCTGATGGACGGTCTGTAGTAGCCTATCCACGTCCAGGCAGCTGTAGAGGTTGTGTTGACCCTGCCGATCGTAGAAGCAGCACAAAATGAGTGACCTCAAGCTGTGATCATTTCTGCCACGGTTCTTAAGGCCTAGTGACCAAACACATGCGCCTTCATGAATTTGTTTTATTTGTCATAGGAATAATCTTGGGAGGCTTGAGTCACTAGTACCATTAAATGGCTCCCATTCTCCGAAGTATGGGAGCTTGGGGCTTAATTTTCTTGTCTTAATTTTCTCATTTTCTGACAGGGAACTTTTGGAAATGTTTGTCAATTCCAAATTGACATGAATATAAACATGGTGATGACTAAGCCTTTTTGCATCTAAACCTGTCGGGGGGCAGCTTATTAGGACTGGAGTGAAGGCTTTGCTGTACGCATTTACCAAAGGGAATAAGTAGTCCAATGCTTCTCTATTTTCAAACATTTTTGTAGGCACAACTGCGGTGCTCAACAGAGAAAGAACTGTTAATGCTTTGCTATACTACTCCAGGCTACAAGATTGAAAGCTGAAGTGAGTCACCTAAACACAACACATGCAAATGTGCATACCTTACAAACAGGTACAGCCTTGGTGAAACACTTCAGGCCAAGGGTTTGGTTTTGAGCTGTGTAGCCGGGCATCTATGGTATGCCTGAGGTTCCAGACCTCCGGAGATGGAGGCACGCTTTTGTCCTCACTTCTCCTTACTTTTGAGCATCGTGTGCTGTATGTACCTGTCTGAACATGTGGCTCAAAAGTTAGCCCTGTCACCTGAAGACTTGGCCAAGGCTGTACCTACAATAGCTGTGGTGTGATCTTCATGCCTGCAATATGGTTGCCAGGGTTGTCGAAATGGCCACAGATGCTGCCTTGCACTGCTCTTCTGGGTGAGTGGCCAGGCATATGCGCACAGAGTTTGAGGCCACCTCTGACAGGTTGTGGAACACCGGTATGCCTGCACAGTGAACAATAGGCCAGCTGATGCCCATTCTTCGAGGCCACTCTGTAGGAGATAGACTGTACTTCTCAAAATGAGCTATGCTAACTACAAGCAGCATCGCATTTTGTGAATTACATGCTACTATATCACTTGCATGTGTTGGTACCAGCATGAAACATGACTGCAGTGCCATTTCCTCATTTCATTGTATCCACAGTGCTGTTTTGTGTGCTCAGTGCACAGTTTTTCAATTTAACTGCCCTATTTAGCTGCCTGTTGTACTTATTGCATCCATCATTCCTCTCCATAAAAGGACATCATTTAGGCAAGAGCACAAATCACTTGTTTCTGCACCTCCTTAAATAATGTCCTTTTGATGTCTTTAGCTGCTATTCCGATTGCCTCCAGCAGCTCTCATATGACAGCACTGGCTAACTTCATAAAAAGCCACTGTGGTACTATGCACTGTTAGCACACGTTCTTTCCTGTAGCATTCAAGTCATAGTGCACCTCTTTGACAGAGGTCTACTTTAACCTGCACTGCTTCAAACTTGCTAATGCGACTGGTCACAGTGCCGTATGAGCAGCCAAACGAGTGGTGCTTTCTGGAGCGCACCTAGTGCAATGGCCCTGGTCAAGGAGCCGTTGTCAACCAGAGCTGGTGCATTGGCTTCATGCAGCTTGCCCAGGCCATTGTTGCAGGCTGGCTGGCTTCGCTGGAAGACCTGCAGCGCTACTTGGTGCGGAGCATTCATGTAGCCCTCTTCCTGCAGCACCTAATTAAGACGCAGCTTATTAGTATGGATCCTTAACCAGAAATCAGGAATGTTTTGCAGAGCTGTTAGTAATCACCTAGTAAATCTTGCTTGCAGAAACAACTTGCATTAAGTAAGAACAGCATTGAACAGTTGTTGAAAACAAAAACCAAACCAAAACACACCAACATAAAGAGGAGTACTGCACAGGATGGGCAGAATTTATCCATAGTCCAGCATTACTTCTTGTTTTCTCATACCACAAACAAATGCACACCAACGAGTCCATGCTCTTTTGCCTCTTGCATCCATTTTCTGTTATGTTTTAAACTAGGTTTTCACTTTGTGTTCTGAAAGTAATGTATACTGCCTAATTCAACTTGCCACCCTTTTCTAGTATTGGACCAGGTTTGTTGAACGGTTAGCTTGAGAACAGTACACATTCACCTAACTGGCTTGGAATTCACTTTTATAAGCCAGTTATGAGTGCATCTTTATGTATGCATTTTTTTTTAAAGCACCTATCCAGGACACAGGCAGTATATGTGAATGGTGTAGATCGACGAGACTAGAAGGTCAGCAAGAGGCTTATAAATTTTTTGGAAAGCTGCAGGTGACCAACACGACAATCTTTTATTTTGGGAGTAGCCTACAGTCACATCATACCAATATCAAACAGGCTTACCCAAAACAGGTTCTTTTTTTTTTTAAGAAAATACACTGATGCACCATGGCTCGCATAATGCTTTATTAAATTTAAACAACACCTACCAGGGTCATTTTCAAGAAAAGGGTAGAGTCAGTTGGCATGACATTGGCTAACCAGTTTTGTGAGGTCAGACAGCAGGAAGCCTTCAACATCACCAAGCTCTGGTACGCCGGACCGTTTCCAAGACACCAGTCGCTTAGCAAAGTCGAGTTCGTCGACAACACCAGCCCACCGCAACAGCGAATCAAGGACTAAGAACTGTAGGAAATTAACGGAAATGGGCAGTGTAAGTGACATGAATACCAGAGCACACAGGTTTTGCATGCATGACAGCTCAAGACACACGACTCCACAGCTAGTCATCTGATCACCGTATGAGCATTATACAAAATAAAAGCCCTGAAATGACAACGTACAACTAAAAAGGCACATTGCCAAAAGTAACCAGAGCAGTACGTGCCAACATGGCTCTAAACAATGTTGTGTTAAATAAAAGATGACCAAATAGCACTGAAGGCACAAATATTTTTTTACTATTTCAGCTCTTGTAAATTGCCTATCTCATGTGTTTCCTCTCTGTTTTTAATGTGTCCAGCATGCATACATGATTGCAGAAGTCATCAAAACAGGATTCTATGTTAACGCTACCAACCTACTAAATTTCGTTAAACATCTTGCTTTATACACTTGGACTACACACTAGGAGGCTATAAAAAGTTCTACTTGCCATGTGGTCAGCATTGCATGTCCAGTCTCCCTGCTTCCACCTCACTCTGTGTTCATCCCTCCTAATACACGCATATTCTAGGCACTGTGGGTCGTAGTAGAAAGCACATTCGTCTGCAGTCATGAACTCCGTGGCAACACCAATAGCATCTCCTATAGCAGCCCCATACAGAAGACCTGAAAAAATAGTTCTATAATCAACATCAAGCAGTACATTATAGCTTCTGGGTGCTGTAACACAGTTGGGTAAAACATAGTGAACATAAAAATTGGATGTAATGATATTAATTCCACTTGATACTGCCCCTGTTGTTCAGGGAGTTTGGGTGTTTCCTTAACAATTGGAAACATGCATCACAAGAACATCACATACACTTGCTCCTCTACAATGCATATATTTCAGCGCAAAGCCATTGTGCAGGAAAAACATGGTTTAACTGATAACACATTTTTTTATGCCTTATCACCATGCTGGCACAGGCACTGGAATGTGGTTCAGTACCAGATCAGGCTATCACATCCAGTGCAGGAGGTGAAGTGCCCTGCGTGCTTGAATGTCTTAAGATAACTCGTGTTGTAGAGGACAACTCCAACAGAAAACAAGCTACGGCATACAAGAAAAAGCATTAGTGTAAAAATACATGCTCTTTAGGTCACGGTGAGAACAGACCTGTTATCCTGTCGGTCAGTATGTTGGGCTCCAACTTTGTAGCACCAATTGGTGGGAGCAGGGGCGTCTTGATGCGACTCGCAGTGTTCACTGTGTCAGTCTGGATTTGCAAGTACTGTGCTTGCGCTGAGTGGAGATTCGGCACTGAAGATGCAACCTGATTACCGCGCACTCTTGGAAACTGGTTGCATTCCACAGCGCGCAACGTCGGCTTCTCTTGAATGTGGACCGATTTTCGCAGGTGCTGGAGAGTGGCGTCAGAGCCCTTTTCGCAAACTGCCGAAGGAGGACTGGTAATGTCGGCATTGCCCGCAGCAAGGAGAATCTTCAGGTTGGGCAGTTTGCCCAGCGATTTGGGAAGAGAAGTAAGCTTGTTGTGGCTCACGTTAAGCTTGGCCAGGGAAGTGATTTTTCCGAGGTTGTCGGGGAGCTGCGTGATGCAGTTGTGAGAAAGGTCTATCTTTCGCAGCACTTTCAGGTAGACGATCGTGTCTGGTATGGAGTCAAGCTGGTTGAAGGGCACTAGCAACTCTTCGAGGTGGAAGAGGAAACCGATGCTGTCCGGCAAAGACTTGAGCCGGTTGTAGCTCAGGTCCAATACGCGAAGGTGCGGCAGTCTGAACGGCGTCTCGGGGGGCAGCGTTGTAAGTTCGTTGAACGACACGTTCAGAGTTTCATACAACGAAACCGCGTCCCTAAGGCTCCAAGGTAGGTCCGTAAGGCTCTTCTCGCTGTGGTCGCCGTTGATGTGCTGAAAAAGGAAAGACATATGATAAAACGTGCACTCATGCGCGCGCTGCATGCATTTGCTGCGAAAGCGGTGTGCGTACCTTGTGGAAAGAGCGGTCGTCAACTTTGACGCTAAGGTCAAGGTCTCTGTTGAGTAGATCAGGTGGTGGGCCACCTTCGTGTGCTTCAGCATTTCCCATGTCGCCAGCTCCAAACTTCAAGGACCTTAACGGAAACGCAACAAACGTTTGAGCCACGGGTGCAGTTGAAACACAGTCTCGTCAGACCCGGGTATGCATTTAAGTAGGCGTAGTCGTGATTTTTGAAGTTTTCGCGCTCTATGTCTGCGAAAGTAGACGAGACATTCGAATATACTCACGTCTGTTACCCGACTACACGTATGCGGAACGCTTCGAATCGGGCAATGCAGTCGCTGCACATTGACTAACACAACGCAGGTAGTCACATGGAGCATGCATAAACTAAAAATGAATCATGAAGCAGCTTTTGTCGAATGTTTTTCGCAACGAATAAAGTATTTCGAAGCAAACACCTGCTCAGCACGGAAACTGCTGCCGATGCCAACGCAGCAAGCGTGCAGACGAATTCTGGAGTGCGCGTTACTCTCATCAATTCGTAGTTGGTTTTTTGCTAAAAATAAGTTTATATAAATGCAGCATAGTAATAAAAACTAATTTTTTTTATTCAAGTAGGATTGGTTTTTTTATTTATATTTCGTGTAAGTTCGTAAAGTGTAGTGTGGTTCATGTCGAAACCAACTTTAGGTGGCGGCATAATCGCTCCTGTGATGGCGGCGCACGCGATTTGTTTGCTGTGCTAGTTGATAGAGTTGGATGTTTTGCAGTTCAATTTGCACGTTCTGGCACTGTTCTGAGCATGGGTGTCGTAAGGTAAAATTCTCGTTCTTTACTGTGTCTGAAGTTGTTGATGGGTTTTGCCTCAACCCCTATTTGTTTGATTTGTTTGGCTCCGCTTCGTCCAGCATACATCAGTTCCCGATACCAGAAGGAAAAAGCGGCCAGCAAGCTACGGAACTTCTGCAGAAACGCCTTGAGACGTTAGGAGCTGTTCGGGAAGGAATATTTACCGTTGACTGCGAGACATACTACAGTGCACCTAATATTAGTGAGTAACGTTTCTTCTCCGATGAACTAGTCATAAACTTACCGTTCAGTTAATTGCATTGCCAAAAAAGTTGTTCCCGCGTAATTTAATGGCACGTGCTTTATTTTGTTCAGACCCAAGCCGTTCTGTGAACATAATCCATGACACGGAACATCCTGCGACATGCTTCGCGTTGCTGGACACGGGCATGTGCCTTGTTGCGGACATAACCTTCGACATGCTCATGCTCAAAATGGCCGGTATCTACAGTTCCAAGAAATCGACAAAGATTGAATCCAAGGGACCTCGATACGAAATAGCCGACTTTCTCGTCAAAGTTGGCAGCGTTTCGATGGGACCGAGCTTCCGGGGCATTCTCGTTGAGGTGAGTTTCGCCTAGCGTATAAATATTCATTCGCCACATGTTTCGCGCCTTAAAACATGCGAATTCTGTCATATTCGATGCTCTAGGAACGAACACCGTTGTCGTTATGGTCACGTGCGGCCTCGTGAACAATTTAGCCTATTAATCTACAATAAGTTTGTGCTCTCGTGTTAGCAGTTTTAAGGGCACAGGGTAAGCCCTATACTTCCCATGCATTTTAGGCCATGTTGAGGTACATGTTTCTCACTAACTAATAACAGTAGCCTAATAACACATATATCATTGTTTGCCAAATTTTGTGCTCTTTTTACTGAACTAGAATATTTGAAATGTGTTGAAAATTCGATTTTTAATAAAATTTTTTCCGGCAGTACACAAATCTGGCCTTTCTTTGCGCATTTCAAAATTCATAACAGAATAACTGCTCAGTGAAATTGCTTAATTCTAGTTCAGTAGTTGGCAACACTTATGTAGATGATTGAAAAAAAAAATCAGCTGTCTGTCTTGAAAGGCATTGGAAATAATGGTACCTTTGTAAGAAAAAACACTGTTTTGAGATAATAGAGCGGAAAGAGAAAAAAGATGTGAAAAACCATTTTTTATTTGCAGAAACGCCTCCATAGTAATTGGTTTAATAGCCCCCTGCTTCTTAGTCACTGTCGCCGTCATTTTTTCGCTTTTCGGCTTGTCGTTTTGACTGTCGGGCCTCTTTTGTAAGCTGTCGTGTTGCTTGGTCCGCAAAGTACATGCGCTTATGGTCAGCTTCCCTCAGCCACTTGATGGTGTTGCTCCCTGGGTTCAATCCACACGCCTTCAAAACGTTGGCCCGTGCGATGCTACCATCATTAAATGAAAGAACAGCATCCAGTGTTGCCAACCGTAGGGTCCGAAGCCTAACAAACACATTCTTTGGCGCGCGTTCCCAAACAACATGGTTGAACGACTCATTTGCATTTTGAGTTCGCCCATGCAGGCACTTCTCTAGGAGCTCAGCCTTCAATAGCTCCCTATAAATGGGTTTGATAGCCTCCAAGACAGATGCAGGCAAACTCTCCTTGTGGAAAAATGGCTTGCCCTCTGACTGACTTCTGTTGAAGGCACACCACGTATCAGGTCCCTTTGGGCAAAGTCCATGGCATGGGTCATCGTCTGTGGCCGATAAGTGAAAGAAGGTTGCCCAAACGGCCTTTCGCATTTCATCCAGGTTTCCTACATTTCTTCTGATGGCCAAACCATAGTACGTCTGGAGCTTGTCTATTACTGCATCAGTCAGTCGGCCTCGGCCCGAGAGGCTCTTTCCATCAGAGTTTTCCTGCTTTGTTTCCTTTTTTTAGCCTTCGTAACCTTGTGCCCATCCTTTTTTGCACGTGCCCTATGCACTCAACCTTGGATATTTCAACGGAATCACCATATGGCATTTGTGCCTTCACAGCCATAAAATAAAAGCCTTGCTGTCACCATCCCCAAGGTATTTGACGTATCGAACGCCGTGAAGCTCCTCACTCCTGCCGAAAATTTTCAGTGCTCCTGCGACTTCCATTCCACCGCTGGTGCCTTGGTAGTTGCTTTGGCACACCTCTCTATGAAGGGGGTCACTGTTTGTACCCTTGATGCTGCACTTTGGACAACGTTTAGACAAAACCTCCACATCCAGCACTTTCCCAGAGCCTACACTGGTCGCAGAGACTATGCCGTTATTTGGAAGTATGGCCTCGCTTCTGCCAGCTTCCATCAAGAGCAACTGCGATGTCTTTATCCCCCTCATTCAGCTGCACAGCTTCATCAGCTGCCCTTTTCATCGACTCCTGAGCAGCAGCTTCGATGAGACCTAGAAGCTCTTGATTGTATTTCGCAAACTTTGTCGGCGGCTTAGGAAGGTTTAGCATAGCACAGAGTATATTTCCTGCAGCCATTCCCTTACCAATGGACCTCAAGGCATACACTAACCTGAGGTTGGCTTCATAGAGGCCAGAAGTAGTTTTCTTCTACGTCTCAAATCGTTGTGCGGCACTACACACTTCACAGTTCAAACTGTAAACGCTTGCAACACCTACCCATTTTGTCACAATTTCGATGAGCTCAACACTTCCACCGCACTCTCTGCACACACAAATCTGTGTAATTGCGGCACAAATGCCGTCCATGTCCATTAAGGCATATTGGCTGCTGCTCTGTAGCACATCCTCTTCCTGGAAGCACAGAGAAAATCTTGAAAGCTTCGATGTCGAGGAGCTGGCGCGTTCGGCGTTCGGGATCTCATTCGGTCGTGGACATCCTTTTGCTTTTTCACGATGAGCGTAGCGGTTGCCGTGAAATTCACGCCTGACGAAGGCCTTCTTTGCTCTGGGCATCTCAACTTATCAGCAGCAACCAACACCGGCACAATTTACAATACTGATCGAAAGGGATAGCACTCGGACGCAGCTGCATGAAGGTTGCAGAAACATGGAAAAAACGTGCAAAGCGTCTCAGGATTGTCTTGGCTAAAAAAGAGGAGCTGTACAATAGTTGCCAGACAATTTTTTATATGTAGCTGATTTTAGACAAGTTTTGAAATCCGGTGGTGGACTTTTTGGTTGAAAAAATTGACGTTAATCCTGAAAGGGGGCGTGGTCGCTCACTACTTGGTTTCGGAAAAAGCGTTTTTCAGCCGTAAATATGGCTTTCTGAGGAAAGTGCGATCATGGAACATGTGTAGAAAGAATTGAACTTCTAAAATTCCAAAAGAAAAAGAAAACGATTTTTTTCTAATTTTACCTTACCCTGTGCCCTTAATGCGGTAGTACCACTTCCCGCGTAGGCTCCTGTATGACATGCTCGGGTAAACGTGAGCATTCTCGCGGCGTTTAAATGCTGCACGTAGGAAAATCCTTTATTTTAAATTATAGACACTACATCACGTACACTGCAAACACACGCACCGTGTTTTCAATGTGGTGCAGTTTCTTCAAGCTTGAATACAGGAGACTATATTTTTAATGATAGTTGTTTGTTAAGGGTGAAGAGTTTCAGGAGAACAAGCCACACATGTGCTCTGAGGTTAAACTGCCTATGTGGATTGTTTATAATAAGGGTTATTACTTACTAGCATCCATCCAAGTGCAGTCATAAAGAGCTTCCACAGAGACTTCGTAGTCGAAGAAATGTTCATCCTAGTCCGGGGTTCGAACCTAGGACCACCGACTCACTGGGGCAGTTGCTCTACCATCAGCTAGCCAGGACAGCTAGCACATGGTAGCTGTCCCGGCTAGCTGATGGTAGAGCAACTGCCCCACTGAGTTGGTGGTCCAGGGTTCGAATTGCCTATGGTGGAGTAGATTTGTAAAAAGGGAGTAAATACTCCCTTATTAGAAATATAAACCACCGTGGGAGATTCCCGTAAACATTGAAAGGTTTATGCTTGTGTATGATTCTGGTGTTGAAGATGTTCTTGAACCTTCCAGGTTGAGTACCTTCCGTGTGTAGTGCCGTCAAGTTGTTGGGACCTGATGCGTGAGTTTCTTCAAGGCTTTATGGGCTCGGCTGTGCAAGGCCCTCCCCAATACCTGCAGGGTCGTATGAATGAACTTTACAATCCCGTGGATACTGTTCAACAGTACATGGAACATTTCAACAACTTCAGAAGGGCGACTGCCACACCTATAGCTGCACCTGCAAAATAAACCTTGTCATCTGCACACATCATGAATGTCTTCATAGTGAAGTTTGTGATAAGAAAGTTTTCTTTTCTGCATGAATAATTTAGCCTACTGCTTGAATCAAGGATGTGTCTACTGTGACTATTAATGGGTATGTTTGGTACGTTTCACTCATATATGGCTGGTCTACAATAATAGGAGCCAAATCTGATTTGCTGCCAGTTGCAACAACAAACTTGTAATTCTGCCTTCTTGCCTTGGCAAAGCTGGAAATCAGTTTATCAGTTTGATTAAATGAACTTTTTGTTTGCTTGCTGTAGTTAGTCTTCTGTCTTGTGAAAAACCAGGAATCATGAGTGAATGTTGTCATGTGTTCAAATCCTTTTATATGCTTTGGCTTCAATGAGCACAACTTTCTTGCTTTGGCACAGCTAGGCATCAGTTCATCTGAATGAACTTTTTCTTGCTTGCTATAGTCAGCCTCTTTGCTTGGAAAGCAAATACTGCATAAGTGAATATTGTTGTCTGATTGAATCCCAATGTGTGCACTGCCTTTAGTGATCATAATCACTGGTGTCAGGTACCATAAGACTTGGGTCTTCTGTAGTATGGGTGTCCAGTGGTGAAGAAATGCGTCATGCTATTGATTGATACTAATGTGAGGTGCGAAAAAAAATTCCGAGGTTCTGGGCGTTACCGTGCAACCACCACTTTTTGGAATGCGCAAAGCCTGGTAGTGAACAGTGAGCTTGCAGAATGTGTACCACCCACTTCCTTTTTCCTGGATCGGCTAATGGCCATGTGCTCGAATAAAAACATGGTGCACCGTACAACTAGTGCTACAACCAAAATCTCGCTGACTGGTCCCAATGTTTTTTATATTGCTCTGTTTCCTGTGCACACAGGTTTCAACATCACTTTCTGATGTAACTGAAGATGTTCCACAGGAGAAAATGGCAGCCCCATTTGTGATTGCTCCTCTTGACTATGTTGATCCTGGCCCATATCGTCCACAAAAACAGTAATGTGGTGGCCACAGTGGCACTTACCCCAACCAAAACCATTAAGGAGGCCAGCCAGGAATTGTGGAGAACGGTCCAACTAGCTTAACTGGTGATGTGTTATTTTGGGCGAGCACGCGAATGGCTTGTAGAGACTTGGTGGTACTTCCTGTGGGAGCCACGGCAGTGTCACGCAAAGCTTGACGTCATGTGATCACATCGTCAGTAGAGACGTCATAGTCTCATGACGAAGTTGTGTTATCACTGAGATGTCACAGCTGTATCTTTTACTGTTCGTAATCTGGAGGAACGCGAAAGAGCTGCAATTGGCCCTTGAACATGCTTGGGTAGTTGCGTGAATTGGGGTGGCGATCTGGCACAAAATGGAAATGTCTTACGAGGCAAGGGAATGCGCAATAATTATTGCATTCTCTCTGCACGAACTGTGCTGTGAGTGGAATATAAAGAAAAAGAGGTTTTTTAATGTGCACTGGCTTCACACAGCACTCAGCCATTATTGCATTTTGCCTCCATTTATATTCGGCTGGGATTCAATACCTGTACCTTGTGCTTTGCAGCCTGTTGCCATGACCCCTGAACTACCGCGGTGTGTGCCTTTTTATGGGAACTCCAAAGATCAGCGCCATACTGCGATGCTCGTAATGTGTTGACCATTACGGCACGCACATAACTTGCGCGTGATGTCACTTAAGCGAGCTCGCTGTTGCGGCGGCCATCTTTACAAAACCGCTTGGCTGAGGTGTTTCTTGCTGCGACTGGTTCCTGTGTGCTTTTTGCTTGAATATTCCTTCTCCGAGCATGCAGTCCTTTCACGAGGGCTACAAATCGCAGTTGGTCGGATCAGTGCGTGTTTGGTGCACGAAAAAAGTTCGGCAGTGCAAGAATACCAGCCCCTCCCTATGCATTGGAGATGAAATAAGAACATGGACGTTATCCTGTTCCCGGAGCATATATACTTTGCGACCCTGTAGTCAATGCGTACAAATTGTAATGATTGCACATTTACTTCACTTGTGCGTAGTTGAGCTTGTTAGCAAATCAACTAGAAAAACTCACATTTTGAGGGCTCAGCTCACAACTTTTTCTTTCCTTTGAATAAGTACTGGCCACAGAGACTCCGGAAGTAAGAGCATCCCCCCCCACACACACACACAATTCAAAGAAGGCAGCGCGCACCCCCCCCCCCCCCCCAATCCAACTCCTTGCTCTCGGACCCGAGATTACTGACAAACGCTTCAATACTAGGCCGTTATTAATGTAAAATGCAGTGGGGCTGAGCTAGTTCGCTTCGTAGCCAGTCGTAAAACATTTAATTTGAGTAAACTGAACCAGTCCTTCACAACAGAAGTCTGATTCACCTTTGTTCATGGGCATGGTTAGCACGCTCGAGGAGGCATCCAATGTAACGCAATAATAATGATAATTGGTTTTGGGGGAAAGGAAATGGCGCAGTATCTGTCTCATTTCTCGGCGGACACCTGAACCGCGCCGTAAGGGAAGGGATAAAGGAGGGAGTGAAGGAAGAAAGGTGCGTAGTGGAGGGCTCTGGAATAATTTCGACCACCTGGGTATCTTTAACGTGCACTGACATCGCACAGCACACGGGCGCCTTAGCATTTCGCCTACATCGAAACGTTTTTTTTCCGCCGCTAGGTGGCTGATGTGTACGGACGCATTTCACATGAGCTCCACCAAATTCATCAGATTACCCCTACAGTCTTTATCGGACGCCACCCTTTATTGTGGACCACCGACCGAACATCATCAGGCACGTCTGGGGCAAGTTTTACGTCTGGATAACGGTAATTACACCTTTTTCCGGCACCCTGAAAGTCCCACGATTCAGGCCGCCGCGTTAAGCCTACCCAGGCTCGGCGCGGGTCCGCCTACAGCTGCAAGGCATGAGTCACGACGAAGCTCCTCAGTGCTCCCGTTGCCACCGCCGCTCCCTCCTTTCCACCTCCGAAGAGGAAGAAGACATGGAGCTCAATCCTCCTCCAGACTTTCCACCGCCACAGGAGAACGCTGGTTCTCCGTCAGGGACTCCTGTGAAGGACCCATCTGATTGGACTATCTAAACGCTGTGTGTCACAGCAAACACCTGGCTCGAGGTAAGCCAATCACGGTGGCGGGAGTCAATCCAACCCTCAACTGCGCCACCTATATCCACCCCTTCGAAGACCACCTCGCCGCGACCGCCTTCCCCCATTACCCAAGCAGGACTGCAGAATTATCCGCCCCAAGAAAGGTCTACCTCTGAAGAATTTAACCACCTAAGAGATCTCCATTGCTGTAGCCCAAGCCTGCCGCTCCGCCATAAATACGAGCTCCCTCAGGGTGCGCATTCATCAGGGCTCCAACATCATTATCGCCAGCACCTCCGATCTTGATACGGCAAATCAAGTCCGACAAATCGACAGCCTTACGCTCGCCTCCAAGGCCTACGCCGCCTCTGCCTACGTTGCAACCCCGGAGACCGACTCCAAGGGCGCCATTCATGGCCTCAACCCCAACACCTCGGAAACCGAGCTTATGGGTGGCCTCAGGACCCCTTTTTTCTGCGTGGAAGTCCTCCGGGCTCGCATGCTGGGCGCCACGAGAACGGCCGTCCTTACCTTCAATACCCGTAATGCTCCGTGGTCGGTCATCTACTATGGAGGTGAACTGCCCTGCTACCCATTCAAGCCGACCAAGCAAGTATGTCAAGTCTGTCACCAAGTGGGCCACCATTCCGACGTCTGCCCCACACCGGACATCTCTATCTGCCACACATTTGGCACTCTCAACCCAACCTCTGGACAAACCTGCACCCCGAGGTGTGCATCCTGCGGGAAGCTCACCTTAGTGGAGCACGGGAATGCCGCGAACGCCTGGTTCAAAGCACGATCCGGAAAGCTCAAGAGGATCGCCCAAAGTGGTTCAACTCCGAAAGGGACTCCTCAGGAAAGCTTCCCCGAAAGCAGACCCCCTCCCCAGTGCGCATGAAGACAAGTAAAATACCGGTCAGCAAACCATCCGGGACGGCCAAGGGTCCACAATTGGAAGCACCGGCCTCAAGACCACAAATGAGCTGGTCAGTTGTTGCCTCCTCTGCGCCAAAAACTAAATCTACACAAATCACCAAAATCAAGGCAGAAATATCACGCCTGAACACACAGCTAGGGCAACAAACCACCAAGCACACAACACGAGCTCCGGGAGACCAGTCGCATAACCCTTCCGCGCCTGCTTCAGTAACGCCCCCACCAAACAATTCGACAGCAACGCAACACCCCCCCCCCCCCCCCAAACATCTGCGCCCTTCACTTCTGCCCAGTTAGAATACTTGGACCGTACGAAGAACGATATCTTGCTGACCGTGACACAGCAACACTCACAATACCAACACCGAATGCAGCAGCAAATGGCCACCTTCCAGCAACAGCTGGTTACTATGCAACAACTCCAGCAGCAAATGCAGGAGATGTACACATCCCTCACGAATCCCATCTGGCGACTCCCCTAGTGGGCCCCACCAACGTTGCATGTGTCTTCCGTCGGAAGCCAGTGATTCGGGATAGCATCCCGGCACTAGAGAGCCATCATGGCGCCCAATAGCGCATCGACACCGCCGCTCCACCACCTTGAAATCTGGCAGTGGAACTGCCGTTCTTTTCGTCCTAAAGCAGCAGCTCTTCTCCAATATATACATTCCGCCCCAGTTCCCCCAGACGTCATTTGTCTTCAAGAAGTGGGCAAAGGGCTCATCCGCATATAAGGCTATTACACGCTTCAGACTCACCTCGCATCCCGGGTAGCCATCCTTGTTTAGAAAACGAGAGCTGCTACAGCACATGCCCTCAACTCGTCCAACATCGATCATCAATTCATCGAAATTATTCCCCGAAAGGCCCGCAAGCAAAGGGCGTTCATCCTCAGTGTGTACAGTCCCCCTCAACAAAAACACGCTCTGTTTGGCCCCCTGCTTTCGGAATGCCACCGCATAGCCCAACGTAATCGCTTCGTGGTACTTTGCGACTTTAATGCTCCCCACACCGCCTGGGCTTACCGAGTCGATACAGCCAAGCGGAGCACTCTCCTGGATGCCGTGGACGCCGCGCACCTTGCCTTGATAACCGATCTCTCAGCCCCCACAAGGCTAGGTAATAGTGTCTCCCGTGACACCTCTCCGGATCTCACTTTCACTAGAATGTCACCCGCCCTACCAGGACTAACCTAGGAGAAACACTAGGAAGCGACCATTACATACTCTGAATCAGCATACTGTCCCACAGCACCGGGTGCCCCTCGGTATCATCAAGTTCACCAATTGGGGAAACCTACAGAGCCACGGCTCCACATTCTAGCTCTATTACTGATATCGCGGCATGGACCCAGGCCCTCTGTCACACCCATCAATCGCACACGCAGGCCCTCCAACAGACCGTTGACAACCCCGCAGTCGACCCCCATTTCCTCCACCTCTGGGAGGCCCGTCATGGCCTGCTGAAAAGATGGCGCCGACAACGACATAACCGCACCCTCAAAAAGCGCATAGCGCAGCTTACCTTACAAGCTCAGGACTACGCAACGCAACTCTCCACCCAAAACTGACATCAATTTTGCGACTGCCTTCGTGGCACACTGAGTACTTCAAAAACATGGGCCATACTGCGCAGCCTTCTACATCCTGAAACAAAAATGCGTCTACCAACAGAACCTTGCAAGCAGTAGCCCATCAATTCACCGGCACTGACCAAGAGCTTCTGGACACCCTCCGCTCCAAATACTTCGGCGCTTGACAGCCACTTACCTCATCTACCACTTACACCGGCCACACCAACCCGGAACTCGACGCGCCAATCACTTATGAAAAGGTCTTCGCAGCTGCACGCGCTTGTAGCCGCTCTAGTGCCCCAGGTGCCGACAAAATCACTAACGCTATACTTAATACATCAATGATGAACTGCGGACCCAAGGCAAAATACCCCCTCAATGGCCCATATCGCTCACCTCCTGCTTGGGCAGGCTATAGGAGCGAGTCATCCAGACACACCTGCAAAACTATATTGAAGATCATAATCTCCCCGTTTTATGCTCGACTTTCGTCAGGTCTTTCAACGCAAGACGCCTTTCTTATCAAACACGAAGTCCTCACGAAGATACCTCCTGGCGGAGAGCACCTTCTAACACTTGACATTATGGGCGCCTTCGGCACCATTTCCCATTCTGCAATCCTAGGTCTAAATCAGATACACTATGTATCTCGCATCTTCCAATATATCTCCACCTTCCTCACAGCCACCATAGGTATCGGATCTACTAGATCGTCGCCCTTCCAAACACCTGACAAGGGCACTCCACAAGGTGCTGTCCTATCACCACTACTATTCAATATAGCCATGACCCCTCTCGCCCACAAGCTCTCTACACTCTCCGACATCGGATATACCATCTATGCGGATGACATCACCATCTGGTCAACCCGAGGATCCCTCGCCGCCAAAGAGCTAGCCTTACAAACAGCCATCGATGTGGTCGAGCATTTTGTTCAGACTAGCGGTATGCAGTGTGCACCGGACAAATCGGAAATCATCTGTTTTCATGGTCCCCGCTATCGTTCACCCGGCCCAATCATGCTCAAAATTCACAACCACCCTATAGAAGAAAAATCACTCATCCAAGTGCTTGGCCTCTGTGTCCAGCATGACGGCAAGCCCACCCACACCATTGCCCCTCTACGCACGTCTGTGCTCAATATCGCCCGTATGGTACGACGCATCGCTGGACATCGCAAGGGCATGCGCGAGGATGACACCATCCGCCTCGCCACGGCCCTGCCATGGCCATGAGTCGAATCCGGTATGGTCTCCCATACCACAATGTTGATCGCACCGCGGAGAGTAGGATCGATATCCTTATCCGTACCCTCTTTAAAACAGCTCTGGGCCTTCCCATGGGTAGTGTACATCCACCACTAGACTGCTTGCACTTGGGATTCACAACACGTTTGCGGAAATCCAGGAGGCTGTTCTGAACTCCCAACAGACTCGTCTCCTCACTACCTCGGCAGGTAGGGCCATCCTTTCAAGGATAGGTGACCTGCAAGCCACCATGGCCCTGACCGAAGTTCTTTCAAATGCTGTCCGCTCACGCCTTTACATGGACCCCATCCCTCGCCATATGAACCACGAGTCACGGGCCCCGCGCCGTCAGGCCCGTCTTCGCAGCCTCCGTAGGCAATACGGCCAAGACACCTCGGATTCATGTATGTGGATGTGGCTTCCTATGCACAGCCCCACAGATATGCTTGCGCTGCTGTCAATCACGCCAACACCTCTTTTCTTGGAGCGTCCTTCACGGCACAGAATCCGGTGGCCGCAGAAGCCATTGCAATAGCCATCACGATCAAAATGAGCGACACGCAACACCACGGCACTCACATTTTTACAGACTCCCAAGCCACCTGCAGAGACTATACGAGTGGACGTGTCCAGCGCACGGTTCTCCGCGTACTGGGCGGCCATCTCCATTATGATCACGTCATCGCCTGGGTCCCAGGACACGCAGGTCTCGATCGCAATATTAGGGCAGATGCCCTAGCTCGAGATTACACCAACCGAGCGGGGCACAGTGACTCTACTCTCTACCCCCCTCTCAACCCATTTTTCAACCCGCCTAGAGACCCTCCGCCTAAATAGGCGTCTCTACTCCCCGCCACATAATAAACTTTCCCCGGAGGACTCCTACCACCTTAGACGCATCCAAACGCTTACTTTCCCCAGTATTCACCCAACATTATACGCAGATACATGTCCTTGGTGTGGCTAAATTCATACATTCACGCACATTACATGGGCATGCTCAGCTAAACCGAACCACTTAAAGCCGCACAAAGCGGCGCTGGCGCAGTTGGAGGTGACTCTGGCCAGCGGCACCCTGGAAGACCATGAGGCGCTAGTCGCCATCGCCAAAGCATCGGCGGAAGCCACTGGAGTCTTGGACTGAGGACCCTACCCACAATCCGCTCCGGTCTTCTTTTTGACAATTAAATGTTTATTCTCTCTCCATCGAAACGCAGCCGCCGCGGTCGGGTTCGAACCCGGGAACTCCGGATCAGTATCCGAGCGCCGTAACCACTGAGCCACCGCGGCAGGTTAGGGGAAGGGGGAGGGAACAGTATTTTGCTCCGAAGCAGCAGCATTCGGAATGCAAGAAGACGAGCGCGTTGCACGGCCTACACAAATTAATGGGATAGCATTAGAAGCCTCATCGGAGGGGGAAAAAAACGTGTCGTTGGAAGCTAAATTCGCTTTTTGGCTGGATTGGAGCGTTCCCACTGGCTGCAGGGAATTTGCGTCACCAGACCGCAATGTACGTCACTTTCAGCAAAGGAGCATCAACAGCTATGCTATTGCACGCCGGTGCGCTTCAGTGGCTCTGCAGCCAATCGACGAAGACAAGGAAGACTAGAAAGAGCGTGTGAAGAAGGTACGAAGATGGAATGTTCGGTGGAAGTGGTGCGAAAATAGATCGGAAGGAAGCGAGGCGAACGGGGGGTGAAGCACGAGTCTTTGGACATCTTTTTGCAAGCACGGAACGTAAATCATCGTTGGCGCAGTGATGAAGCGCTCTCCGGGATGATTTGTGTGCCGCATGTCGGCTGTCCATCTTCGAGACCCGTCTATTCGGGCAGCGTGGGGCCAGGGTGTCGGCGGCCGGAACGGAATTCATTTGACCTAGCTCGAGCGTGTATGCGGTTAGTACCGTACATTCTTTGCATCGACCACGTAGCGTGTATGGGTGCGGACGATTATGATGATGTCCTCAGGCTAATGGCACATACCCACGGCGGGGGATTGGCCACGGTGCATGGCATAAGTAAACGGAGCACGAGGCCAGAGCGGAAATTGCTATCAGCGCCACCTGTGCGCCAAGGAAACTGGAATTCGTAGCGGGCATCTAAGCACGCCTCCTGCACGCGGGATCCTTGTACTGCTCAACATGCCTTGCGTTCGCCCTTCGTGAATGCGGCGCTTATGCAGCGAAAGCTTCACTGGGCCAGCTGCGGCTCGTGTGGCTTATACGCTGGAGTTTGATCTTCAGCCGAGCCACAGGTGTCTCGCCGCCACTGGGCGCGATTCGGGTGTCCACCGATGTGACACAGTTACTGCGCCATTTCCTTTCCTCAAAACCACTCTTCAGTTTTCTTGGAAAGCAAAGGAAAGGCGCATAACTGGTCCCCTGGGACAGTGGACGCCTCAGTCGCTCATTAACTTATGTGGCGGTAGTGACTAGATGTGCGCTGCACGCGTTGGCATTCACAACGTTGTAGCAGAAACTACAGCGCATGTCTGATGCTCAGCCGATATTCAAAGACGCGCTATCTCGAACCAGGCGTTGCCACTGGACGCCGCTCTGTGCGCTGCGGAGTGAGTGAGTGAGTAAAATCTTTATTGAAAGAAAGTGTAGATTCGTGGTCAGTAAGTGAGGTCCAGACCATGTAGGTCTCGTACCGCACAGGCCCATTCGACAGCCTTGACTTGAGTGCCTCGGTCGTCGCTGACCTTTACTGAAAGCCACGCGTCAGGTGAGGGAGCAGCCATGAGATCTGGGGGTGGGGGATGTGCTTTACAGTCCCAGATTATGTGGTCTCAAGTAGCTTTTGCATCGCAGAAGCGGCAGTTAGGGCTGGAAGTTGTAATAAATATGTGCGAGTACACATTTGGGTTTGGGAGAGAGTCGGTTTGTAGTCTTCTCCACGCCACCTGCTGCTCCCTTGACAGGGAGGGGTGCGGCGGCGGGAACTGCCTACGTGCGAGTCTAAAATGGGTGGTGTGGTCGTGATAGGAGGTAAGCGCTTCACCGGTTGCCTCCGGGTTCGGACCGTCTACTGATCGGTCGGCTTTAACTCGAGCTTGTGCGTTGGCGGCCTCGTTTCCGGGGTTTCCGGCGTGCGCCGGGACCCATACCAGGTCAATGTCTCGGAGGGGAGATGTGTCTTTAACATTTTCCAGGATATTTATGGCCGTGAGTGAGATGCGGCCTTTGGCAAAGTTCGCAATGGCATATTTGGAATCGCTAACGATGGTTGTAGCGTCCGTAAAGGCGATAGCAGCTGCAATTGCAGCTTCTTCCGCGGTTTCCGCGTTCTTGGTAAATACTGTAGCGGCCATGAGTGGAGTGGCCGGGTCCGGGTACTGAGGATGAGATACCCCACAGATGGTGAATCTGTGGGGGCTGTCTTGGTAGTTGGCTGCACCGACGTAGATGACGTTTGGAAGACTCTGCAAGCGTCGATGCAGAGCTCTGGTTTTTGCTTCCCGCCGACCCTGTTGGGTTTGCGGGTTCATGTTCTTGGGTAGAGGTAATATTTTTATCTTTTTTCGGATATGGCTAGGAACGGGGCCTGGATGGTCCGCCATAGGCTCCCCTTCGATGCCAAGTCTGTCCAGGATGATTCTGCCCGCTGCAGTGCTGGAGAGTCGAGCCGTCTGTGTTGTTAGGTGGGCTTCCTTAAGTTCAGAAAAGGTATTGTGTACTCCCAGGGCGAGGAGTTTCTCGTTGGCTGTGAATTTAGGAAGGCCCAACGCCGTTTTGTATGCATACCGTATTAGGGTATCGATCTTTTGTTCTTCTCCTTTCTTGAGATGGAGATATGGGAAGGCGTATGTAATTTTGCTGATGACGAATGCTTGAAGGAGTTTGTATAGGTCGTGCTCCTTCATGCCTCGTCTCTTGTTGGCGATGCGCCTGATAATGCGCGCCACCCGGTGTACTGAGCTTTCGAGTCTCCCCAGTGCTACAGTGTTGCGGGAGGTGTTGGAGATGTGGAGTCCTAAGACCCGTATGTTCTCCACTTCATCTATGTTTTTGCCTTGGATCGTAATGTTGATGGGGATCCTGTCTTCAGGTTTCTTGCTCCGCCGTACGATTAGGAGTTCTGATTTTGGTTGGGAACACTCGAGGCCGGCTCTCCTTGCCTCCAACTCAACCGTTTCAGCCGCTGCTTGGAGAGCTTCTTCAATTTGTCCATCGGAGCCGCGGTTCGTCCAGATAGTTATGTCGTCTGCGTACAGAGTGTGATGGATGTTTTGAATTGCGTTGAGCCTGTCTGGAAGCTTGATTAAAGCCAGATTAAAGAGGAAGGGCGACAAGACTGCTCCTTGTGGTGTCCCTCTGTTACCGAGCCTGATTGGGGTGGATTTCAGTTGTCCAACGGTGATCACCGTTCTATTTTCTAGGAAGGCTTTAACATAATTGTACGCCCGTTCGCCTGGGTTGAGGTCGGCTAGGTGTTTCAGAATGGTATTGTGTGACACGTTGTCGAATGCCTTTTTGAGATCGAGGCTCAATATTGCTCTTGTGTTCTTAATGGAGGGGTCGAGTATGTCACGTGATAGCTGGAGCATGACGTCTTGGGTGGAGAGTCCTCTTCTGAAGCCCACCATGGAGTGTGGCATGAGGTTGTGGTCTTCGGTGTAGTCCCGTAGTCTGTTCAGAACCACGTGCTCCATGAGTTTCCCGAGACAGGATGTGAGGAAAATGGGTCTTAGGTTGTCCACGTTGAGTTTCTTGTTGGGTTTTGGAATAAATGTCACTCGGGCATGTTTCCAGCTGCTGGGAATGATTCCTGTCTCCCAGCATACGTTGAAGTAATCTGTGACTGCAGTGACAGATTTCAGGTCCAGGTTGCGGAGGATTTTATTCGTAATCAGATCTGGTCCTGCCGCTGAGGTTCTAAGCTGGCCCAGGGCTGCCCAGACTTCTGCATTACTGAACGGCTCGTCCAGCTGCGGATTTGGTTGTCCCGAATACTGTGGGCTCGTTTCTCCGTCGTATGCGGTATTTAGGTATTTGTCCCTGAGGAGGTCCAAGAAGTAGTGTTCGTCCCCGGGGTGTTGATGGATGACTTTAGCGAGCTGTCCTTGCGCAGCCGACTTGGACTGTGTGGGGTCGAGAAGGTGGCGGAGCAGGTGCCACGCCCTCTTACTACCCAGTTGTCTGTTCAGGATGTCACAGGTATGATACCATTGTTGCCGGGTAAGTTCTATCGCATATTGTTCAATTTCTCTTTCGAGTTGGGCGATTCGACTTCGTAGGCTTTTGTTGAGTCGCTGTCTCTTCCACCTCTTCATAAGACTATTTTTTGCCTCCCACATGTGTGCCAATCTTGAATCGAGGTTAGGTTGTGCGGCGTCTGTTGTTATTTCGCTTGTGTGCGACTCTACATCCTTACATATTGATCTAACCCAATCTTGGATGTCTTCGATTTCAGTCGGGGCCGTTTGATCCCGTTCTTTCCGAAATTTTTCCCAGTCTGTAAATTTCGTTACCTTCCAGCCCTTCTTCCGAATCTCGGTGCGAAGGGTAATGGCCAGGATGTAGTGGTCGCTGTTTAGGTCTGTGCCTGTGTTTCGCCAGGCGGGGTTCTGCGCATTCCTGGCTAGCGTGAGGTCCGGGGTGGTGTCTCGGCTAACGCTGTTGCCAGTTCTGGTCGCTGTGCTAGGATCGTTTAGTAGCGAGAGTCCTAATCCTTGGATTTTGTTCCAGAGGATGTTGCCTTTCTTGCTTGTCTTCTGGTATCCCCACTCTACGTGTGGCGCGTTGAAGTCGCCCGTAATCACTAGCTGCCCATTCTTGGCTAATTTCGTGGTGGACTCTAGTAATGCCGGGATTTCTCTGGATTGATCTTTTGGGGAGCTGTATAGGTTAAGAAAGTATAGGCTCCCCTGCCTCTTTCTGGCGGGAATAATTTCGGTGAGCGTGTAGTCTGCTTGAGAATCGTCGAATTCATGTTGAATGGCCGTGAGTTGGTTACCCACTAGCGTGGCTGTCATTGCTGCTTTGTGTGGTATGTTTTTTTGTGATATGGTTTTGTATCCTGGTAAACTAACGGGTCCCATCGGTTCTTGGATCGTAATAATGTCCGGTTTGACTTCTAAGTTTTGAATATAAAGCTGCAGATTGGATTTTTTTGCCTCGAAAACCTCTACAGTTCCATTGCCAGATGATGATATCTTGATTACGAGCTGCCATGTTGGGGCACTGTCAGCTGCGTAACGGCGCTCGCTATTGCGCTCACTTGGGCTTGTAATGCCTTGATGGCGTCCATTATTTCTTCTCTGGTCTGTTGTAGGTTCTTGGCGATATCTGTGCATGTCGCGTCTAGCCTATCTGCTCGGGCTTCCAGTTTGTTGACCCTCTCATTCTGCTGGAGAGCTAGCTTGGCTTTAACAGCGAAAGTTGACGTCGGTTGGTCCCGCCGCGGTGGCTTAGTGGTTAGGGAGCTCGACTACTGATCCGGAGTTCCCGGGTTCAAACCCGACCACGGCGGCTGCTTTTTTATGGAGGCAAAACGCTAAGGCGCCCGTGTGCTGTGCGATGTCAGTGCACGTTAAAGATCCCCAGGTGGCCGAAATTATGCCGGAGCCCTCCACTACGGCACCTATTTCTCTTTCTTCTTTCACTCCCTCCTACATCCCTTCCCTTACGGCGCGGTTCAGGTGTCCAACGATATATGAGACAGATACTGCGCCATTTCCTTTCCCCCAAAAAACCAATTATTATTACGTCGGTTGGGACGCCGCGTCTGTTTCAATTCGCTTCTTGGGATTCTGGGCCTCTTGCTGGTCTTTTTGGGCCTGTCTTTTTTGAGCCTTCGGTTGTTCTATGTCCATACCCGCACCTTCGGAAGGAGGGAGGGATTGAGACCTGTCATTAGCGGTTGTCGCGCTTTCAATGTGGCGTTGGGTTTGCGTGAGGCTCGCGAGTTTACTGCCTAGCTCACTGATCTGGGACTGCATGCGTTCTATTAAAATGGCTTGCTCCCTCACCTGATTGCGAAGTGCCTGCTTCTCCGGATCTTCCTGCCACTTGAGAGCCTTTTCTTCTGGCTTTGTCCAGGGGTTCTTGGGGTCCCGCTTCCGGCTGGACGATGGTAGGTCCTGTCGAAGGTCCTGCGACTGGCTGCGTCGTGTAGCATACTTGCTTCTACTTCGTGGCAGCGGCGGGAAGGACTCCTCCCTCTCGTCGCCTAGGGTCAGCGTCTCTTTTTGTCGGGTTCTGTCCCTCGATTGGCGTCCGAAGGTGTCGCTCTGCCCGGCGTTTTGGTAGGCGTTCCTGGCCAGGTCGGGTTTCTGGGTGGCTTGCTGCTTGACGAATTTGAACTTGCATGCTGGTGCTCCCGGTTCTGTGCGCCCCCGTGCAGACGATGCAAACGGGGACGCAGGTTGGTGGTTGTCCCTCATGTGGTGGGGGGTGCTCTTCTCCGCACCTGACGCAGCGGGTTCGTTTTGGTTGTGGGCAGACGTCTTGTCGGTGCCCTGTCTTGCGGCAGTTGAAGCAGGCCTCTACTCGGTTGAGAAAGAGGACCACTTTATGTCTTGTGCCGGGGTATCGGAGTAGTCGGGGGAGCTCCGTTCCGGCTACCGTAATGATTATACGATTTGTTCTCCCATACCGTCTTGCCGATAGGATAGTCCAGTCGGGGTTGTAGGTGTTGTAGTTTGGGCCGTTTCGCCACAATACTCGTTGTGGATGAGGCCTTTTACCGAGAGATCCGGGGAAGGCGCGTAAGCTTTGATGGGGTACTGCTTTTCCCCCATGACGAACGCTTGCAAGTTGAGGTAAGCGTGCGCACGTTTCTCGTTGGGCGTGCTTATCGTGAAGGTGTGCTTTACTGGGTGTTTCTGAAGAATATCTTCGGTAAGGGTGTTGTCATCGGTAATCTTGGCGGCTTGACGAAACGCTTCGAGCAGTAGCGCTCCGCCATGGGTGGGAAGGTCAAGGGGAGACTGCGGTCTGATTACAATTTTGTAATGCTCTGCCGGTAGCCTCGGGATCGGGGGTCTTCTTCTATGGGGAGGCCTAGGCTTCCTATGGGTAGAGTCAAGGGGCTTGCCTTTCTTCGCGTAGCCTTGGGCGCCAGTAATGACGGCGGCCTCGTCCCCAACGCCGGCGTCCCGATGGCGGCTCGGCCCGGCGCCGAGCGTCCGTCTTCTTTGTCGACGCCGCGCCGGCGGAATCGTTGCTGGTTCTTGAGTGCCATGGAGGTCCATGTTCCGTCGTTCAAATCATGTTCTGTGATCGGTTCACCCTCGACGGTGACTTCCATGTTGCAGGCGTGTCAGCTCCCTCCGGGGAGCCGAGGTCGTCGGGAGTGGTTACCGCCAGGCGGCCGTACTCGTGCTAGGCCTATTAGGCCTAGCGGCGGAAAAAACGTGGTCGACGCAAAATGCGCCGAAAAATAGGCACACGAGCACTTGCACGCAAACACCGGTCGTCCTCGTGATCCGGACGAGGTCCTGAAGGCGTTAGTAAAGGTTTCAGCAGCCGGTCGAGGGCTATTCCGCGGGTGGTAGCCGTAATCCTCGGAGCTCATGCGAAACGCGTCCGCACGCTCTCGCAACGCGGCCCAGCCCTGCGCTGCGGAGATTGACACGTTGTACGGTGCTTGTGGAGAGGAGGAGGAAACGGCTGAACACTTGATACTTTTCTGTAAAGGGCTTCACCGTACAGTGGAAAGCAGCGGGGCTGATTTATCCAAGGCATTGGGGTTTAGTACAGTGAAGGAAAAGTAGATTTTAAGCGGGTAGAAGTGAACAAGCAAAGGTTATCTGGTTCGTGGCTAAAATCAAGACAAGAGTAAAAATTCACAGGTCATGGCTAGGTGGCTTGAGCCACCGCCCGGTTTAAAGGGTTCAGCCTTATCCATCCATCCATCCATCCAACTCAGATGACACGGAGTTCGAGCGCTCTAGACAGGTCTGTGGACGACTGTACGTTCCTGAAGAAATGTCCCTGCGTGAGCGCGTGCCTTGCGCGTGAGAAGAAGAAGAGGAAGCAGAAGAAGCGTTGCGTTCCACCATGGCTGAGCAGCAGCAACCTCGTCAAGCCGGCCCTCTGTCGCCTAGCGCCAAGACAGCCACGCCGCGGGCGCAGAGCAAGCCCAAGGACAAGAGCCAAAGCAAACACCAGGCGCAGCGTCAGCGCAAGGGTTCCCAGCGGCGCGACGACTCCAAGTCCAGCGGCTCAGCGCCCACCGACTCTTCGCAGTCGCTCGCGTCCGGTCCGGCCTGTGCTTCCCCACAATTGCCGGCTTCCCAGAGCCTCTCGCCGCAGGTCGATGCGCTTGACACTTCTCCAGCACGTGAGTATATGTTACCTATCCTTCCCTTGTGCCATTCACGTTCTCCTCAGCGCGAACCTACTGTGGGCTCAAAAAAAAAAAAAGAGGAAAGCTAAGCTCTTCAATTTCACTGGTTTGAGGGGTCCTTTTTAACCCTGCGGGAACCTTAGCGCAGAGTTGGCACCGGGGGAACTGCGCAAACAATGGGAGACTGCGCACGTGCAAATCATGTCAAAAGTGACGCCAGCATGGTTTGTAACTGGGAGATTACAAGGGGGAAATCATATAAGCCCCTTCTGGGTATACATAAAAATCTCGAAAGAGGAGAAAGACCAATATTGCATAACGTGCGGGGAGAGAAACGCTCTCGACCACGTAATATGGGAACGTGCAGGCAGCCCGGGCGCCGAGAGGGCTGGGCCTGTGCGGTCGTAGTCGAACGCTATGCGCCCGGATTTTCAGTACCGTGGGCCCCGAAATCTTTAAAATCGTGAAATGTCCAACGCGATTTTGTGTGCCTGGTGCACAGTCCAGTTAAGTTTTTTTTTTTTCTCAACCAGTCTGCAGACTGTGCAGTTGTCTACACAGCACTCGATTGCACTGTGTCATTTGCGAGTGCCCTAGACTCGAAAAAATACGTTATCACGTACGCACAATCCTATGGATTGTGTTTACTCATCATGCCCAACAACTATATTGGGCCGGGTACGCAGCAGTGTTTAAATGCATAACAGATGGCGCCGTTCGAGCGCTCTAGATAGGTGTATGGGCGACTGTATACTCTGGAAATTACTGTACATCATCATCATCATCAGCCTTACTACAGAGCACATTTTCAAGGCTCTTCTGGGTAACGTTCCCCTTAGGCAACGTGAATCCGGGATATCTCGCAAATTACACTCACGTGTTAACGACAATGGTCTAGAGCTTGTCCTCTCCCCCCCCCCCCCTCGAATATTTAAGCAAGAATGAGTGAGAGCGCATTATAGATCGTACGGGTATAATATCCCACTGACACTACTTCATGGCTCAATATCCAAAACCAAATTTTGTTTTCGTACACTGAAAATCGTCGACTTAAACATGGCTTCTAAACATGCCAGATCAGGTCATATTGTATTCTGTATATATGCCAGTTTTGTTTCTCTTGTTTTGTTGAGTCGTAAATTTTTGCCGCCTAGAACTTTGCTCAGCCTCCTGCTTTTCGGCTCCGGTCGACTCTTCAGAGGGCAAAGTGGTTGGATGCGGCTGTGTGCGGTGTCTGCAATAGTTTGCGCGATGTCTCCCCAATAGCTCTAGGACATATTGTGGCTCACATATCATAACAGTCTGGTGCGCGTGGTCATGCGTGCTTGCGTCTTTGCAGCACGTCGGCACACGGCGGTACCGACGGTGTCGCCAGGAACGGCCACATCGGACGAAAGTTCCTCAGACACCAAGGATAGGAGCCCAAAGCACGCCGGTGTCAAAGCGAAAGCTCATTCGCCATTGAAGGCACGTCCCTCGGACTCGAAGGTCAAGAGTCCAAAGCCTGTGGGTGTTGAAGGGAGCGCTCAGATAGCGCGGGAGGCACGTCCCTCGGACTCGAAGGGTGAAAGCCCAAAGCCTGTGGGTGTTGAAGGGACCGCCCAGACACTGCGGAAGACACATCCCTCGGACTCTAAGGGGGAAAGCCCAAAGCCCGTGAACTTCGAAGGGAGCGCTCAGATACCGCGGGAGGCACATCGCTCTTACTCGAAGGGTGAAAGCCCAAAGTCCGTAAACATCGAAGGGAGAGTTCTGGTGCCGTGGAAGACATATTCCTTGCCGACGAAGGACGGGAGCCCAACGGCCACGAACGTCGGAGAGAAAGCTGAGACTCCGTCGAATGCACATTCCGCAAGTGCGAAGAGCGAGGGCGCAGCGCTAGAGGCCGTCGAAGGCAAAGCTCAACCCGGCGCTCAAGACTTCGAGCCGAAGGGGGAGCTGTCTGGTCGAAGCCCCATGGGCAGTGTGTCGCCATTATTGGCGCGCTTCATAGCGGCGCTAACGAGGGTAAGTGTTTCGTAAGTAGCTGCAGGAGCAGCGAGTACAGTGCAGTGCAGTCAAGAATTGTTTCCATGCATACCGTATTTAGGACATGAAAGTATGCATCCCGGGAAGAAATGAAAGCTGGCGTTTACAATACAAAACTACACTTAAAGGTTCTAGCCTCGCCACCTACTACGTTCAGAGCTAGACATATTTGTTCAGGACGGGAATATGGCGAAGGAAGAACAGTCGGGGCTCCGTCAGAGGCTGCCCAGTTTGAGCGGCAGAACCACCATTCTTTAAAACTGGCCGGAAGACATAATAATAATAATAATTGGTTTTTTTGGGGAAAGGAAAGGCGCAGTATCTGTCTCATATATCGTTGGACACCTGAACCGCGCCGTAAGGAAAGGGATAAGGGAGGGAGTGAAAGAGGAAAGGAAGGAGGTGCCGTAGTGGAGGGCTCCGGAATAATTTCGACCACCTGGGGATCTTTAACGTGCGCTGACATCGCACAGCACACGGGCGCCTTAGCGTTTTTCCTCCATAAAAACGCAGCCGCCGCGGTCGGGTTCGAACCCGGGAACTCCGGGAGACATGCTCCGTTCGGGGTTTGATTAAAAGTCTTGGCATCGACAGCGTTTTCATCTACTACGTTTTCTTCTACTGTCTACTCCTCACGGAACCACTTCCTCGAAGCCTTATTATAGGCAGAGATCCTACCTCTATACGAGAGGTTTCACGGTCAATAAGGGCACCGTCTTGTTGCCGGCCCCTTAGCAGGTGCTTCCACATGGAGATGATTTGGGCAGCGGCCGGAAACCAAACTCAAATTGACCACAAACGTGTGTGCGTGCATGCGTAAATACTTTTGTTGGTGCATAAAATACCACTTGGGTTTGGAGAAGGGGAGGTCTTGCCACGGATGGACGGAGGACGATGGTTTTGTTAGCCAACCTGTGGCCCTTGAGCAGCGGCGACTGCCTCCGCCTCGGGCTATGACCCTGGCTTGAACGGCCGGGTCGGAGTTGGACAGCATATGGCCTCCCAATTCTTTTATGGATAGCTTGTGCTGTGCTCTGGTGGTTCTTTGGAACACGCCCATAACACGTGGAAAAGATTTGCTGCTTGATAGCACTCCTTACAGTGTTTCAGGTATGTTTCGGGGTATATGTTCTATATAATGTAGGGTGTGGAAAGGTGTTATAGCCTTCTCCATGTTACTGAATATGCCTTGATGAGTGATGTGTGTGCTGGTGGGTACGTCAGTCTGTCTAGTCTGTAGTGTTCCAGGATCTCCTGGGACGTGGTGAGCCTTCCTACATCTCCCACGGATCCGGCGGCTTTGCCGGTCCAGCGGCTCGGCTGGCAACTTCCTCGAGTCGCGTTGTAGGCAGCATCGTTCCCGAGAAGGGATGTGTGGGCGGGTGTCCACATCAGTTGAAGCGTGCTTGGGTATTTGGTTTCCTTAAGCGTTTTCTGGGACGCTGTAGGTACCCCTCCCCGGATATAATTTCGGACTGCTGATTTTAAATCGCTTATAGTGTTGTCTTGGAGTTCGTGGTTGCTACGGCGAGCGCTATAGCCATTTCCTCCTCTTCCTCGATGTTGCGTTCAGCGCTTGGGTTAAATACGCGAATAATTCTGAGAAACAGCAAGGTTAACTTCTCCTAGTGTGGTACGTTCTAGACAGCGTTCTAACGAACACTCGCCGCGTTTACCCGAAGCAGGAAACTGTTCTCCGCTTTTGTTGTCACGCCCATCGGAGCGTGCTCTTATCAGACAGTTTCCCATATGTTTGTGCCCTAATTGTAAGCTGTAACCTTACGGTGTTTTTGTTTTTATTCCTTACGCACGCTCCAAGCTACAGCCTTGCGCGGTCCCAGGATTCCCAGTGTGCGTTCAAGGCACCACAACATTTAACCATCTATAGTCATTCCTCGCGACCGCCGCGGTGACTCAGTGGTTATGGCACTCTGCTGCTGACCCGAAAGACGCGAGTTCGATCCCGGCCGCGGCGGTTGAATTTCGATGAAGGCGAAATTCTAGAGGCACGTGTGCTGTGCGATGTCAGTGCACGTTAAAGAACCCCAGGTGGTCGAAATTTCCGGAGCCCTTCACTACGGCGTCCCTCATAGCCTGAGTCGCTTTGGGACGTTAAACCCCCATAAACCACCCCTCACGGGGTTTCGTTGACTGGATAACGAATGTAGTTCAGAGTGCGTTAAATGTCCCGGCCCTTCACGCACACCTGTGCTTTGAACTTATCACGTGTTCTCAAATCTTGTCTTGTTTCAGTCTCCGAAGCTACACCCATCACCTACGGAACTGGCTTCGGAAGACATTCTTTCGCAGGAGGGGAACGTCCCTGCTCTACCGAGGCGGAAATCGTCAGTCCGCTGCAAGTTGCATTGCCTACGTCACTGCGTTCAATTCCTCGCACGATATTAGTGATATGGCCGCCATAAATAGTGATTTTCGGTCTGTACCGATTAACGTGTTGCCGTCTCCAGTGGACCGGCCCACTGACGTAAGAGTGAAGCACTGGTTCATTGTCATCATAGCAAAAGGCTTAAAAACAGCTTATGCATCCATCGTAGTTGTCCTCTGTCGAAAGAACAAACACAGCAAACTTCAACAGTCCGAAAACCATCAAACTAGCGTATACAACGTTATTTGTATTTAGGCAAAGAATTTCACGCTACTGGATGGCATAATTGCTTGCCTGCTTCGTTTTATTGTAGTCACTCTAGTTTCGGTGCTCCGGCTCTGCAATTTCGTGCACGTTATCACTGGCGGAAGCGGCATTAATCAACAAGAAAATATTTTCTGTCAGATTTCCACACGCAAGCTCCCATGGGTAGCACATCAGGCGTGCTTCTCCAGACAAACGGTAGGAAGCTATTAACGGGGCTCTAAAAACTCTATATAACGAAACCATATTTTCGAAGTTCCCGATCTAACGAACAGATTTTGATTCCTCGGCAAGTTTCCTTAGGGTTCAATGTTCTCAATAACCCGAAATAGCGAAAAAAAAAAATACCACTATATCCTATTTAACGAAGTTTTTTGGGGGGGAGTAAAAGTGTAAAATATAGGTGATTTTTTTTTACTTATTTTGCCCACGATATCTCGCAGCTTGTTGGCAGTGTGACAGCAGTAACTTCTAGGTGCCCCAAGTCACGACCCTGGTTTCGTTTTTGACGGGACTCCAAGCTGCGCCACTGCACGGAACGAAGGACTCAGCAGTCGGCGGCGTGTCCCACCTTGGCTTCAAATCCGTTTTACAATATGGCGCTTTCATGCACAAGCGATTCGGGCCGCTTTCGTGGGCTTTACATGGGCGCAGGCGCGGCTTCTCGGCAAATGCGATTCCTCGATATTTTCATGGTGGAGCTACGTTACAATTCGGGATTTTGAAAGGGCGGGAAAATGCCTACCTCGATTTTACGAATTTTTCTTTTTAACGAAATAATTCGTTGCTTCTGTTCGCTTCGTTAAATCGAGTTTTAACTGTATTTAACTATGCAAGACAGATTATTCCTCGAGAGCACTACCGACGACGTTCTTTTCTACGCAGAGTAGCTACGCGTTGCTGAGAAAACCGCGCATGAAAGTACCGATACCCTCCCAGATTCAAAGCGCCTACGAAAAATAAAACTGCCGCGACGTCATTTCTATGACGTATTTACAATCGGACCAATCATAGGCGCCACTTCCAAAGACTGGAAATGCGGCCGGAAACCGAAAACGGAAAGTCAGCAGATCAGTGGTCATGGTGGTCACGGAGTCAAGGTTCCAAGTGGTGCAAGTACAGGCCGCCTCCGTCCCCGACTATTCGGATCGGGGCTCTGCACTGAATCGCGAGCGTCTGCTTCTCGTTGCAGGCTCCGGGGATGGGAAAGAAACTGCGTGAACTTATTGAGGACAGCCGCATACTGCGGAACAAACTGCTGATCGCGGTCACGAATGTATACATCGGCAACGATAGTGCGAGTCTGTGTCCTTCGCTGCGTTGTGTGTTGTCGTGAAGTGTACATGTAAACTTCGAGGGATCGCTAGTAACTTGCAGTGGAGTGCAAATTACTAGCTTCCAAAAATGTCTGGGTGGATCTTCGACACGTGAGAGGAGCACACTTGAATGGAAGCCGTCGCCTTGCGCTCTTTGCTTCCATTCCTTTCAAAGAACTCGCGAGATTGAGCACAAAAGTGTCAAAAATACCCCCTTTTTTCTCCGAAGAAACAAGCACTCTCCGAGGTTAATTATGAATAAAAACGCAAAAACATTGACGCTTCGGCACCCGTAATGTTATTTGCGCATTTCTTCGTAATTGACCTTGGAGAGTGCTTGTTTTCCCTCGCCAGACGGGTCTCCATCGAACAATGAACTATACTACCTCCATCTGTAGGGCTCCTGAGATCATGATAGTGACTGGAGTAAATAGATGCAGCGATTAAAATGGCGTGGCGACGCATCATTTTAGACAAGGTCGCGGAGGACGAGCACTAAAACTCGCACCTGTCTCTCGCCCTCGTGCGCTCCCTTTCACACTGCAGTCGGCGACAACACGATGCACTACCTCCCGCGGGAGTCTACGCCTACCGAGCGCGACGTGCGCACAGCCATCGCGCTGGGCGCCTCCGTGTGCGCAGTCGTGGTCGTCAGCATCGCGCTGGTGGCCGTACTGTCTCCGCGTCCCCGCGGCGAGCTGCTGCACTGCTCGAACCACGACTGCCGCCGGGCGCTCAGGTTCCTCGACTCGCTCATGGACAAAGGTGTGGAGCCGTGCCGCAACTTCTACCGGCACGTGTGCCGGCGCTGGACGGTCGAGCGCTACACCAACGGCGTGGCCGACGGAGCCGCCGACAATCTGACCGGCGAGGCTACGAGAGATATGTTCGCCAGTCTCCACTGGTCCATGAAAGACGACGAACTCGTCGCGAGCATCGGCGATCAGACGGGCGTCGCAGAGTTGGGCAAGTTCTACAGGTGAACCCACGGATGTGCAGCCGGATCCTTCACATATCCATTGCGGTAGCTCATGCGCTCTAAACACGAATACGCCTATATAGGAGTAAAAAAAGAGTAAGCTGTCCTCGAGCGCACTCTCTTATATAAAAAGGGAGCCTCGTAGCCATTCTCTCGGCTTAAGTACCGCAAAAGTACACATTACTTATATTCGGCATTTTCAACTCAACGCTTTAGCCCGTGACCATGATTACCTGTCTCGATGGAGGCAGGAGCACGTCCGAGTATGAAATCCTTCTACGAAATTTCCGAGCATAAGATGTATTTCCGGCACGAAATTATTATGGAAGGTTTATAAAACCATAAACGCAATATTTTTAAACCGAAGTGCACTTAAAGGAACGGGCGGGGGCCTCTTTATTCGGCAGCCGATATTTTAACTGTGGACAAAAAGAAAGAAATCACTGTTTCGAACGAAGCCACCACAAGCATGGTCCTTCTGTTAAGCTTGCATGAAGGAGAGCACAATTCTTTCGAATCTTACAGACACACGCCTTCTCACTAGAAACTTCTCGTCCTGTTCAGGTCCTGCTACACATACATGGCGACAACGTCTCCTCCCACAGACACGGAAGCGAACCTGGTGAACTTCTTTCGCAGGGACATGGACATTCTGAGCATCCGAAACATGTCGTTGCTGTTGAGGCAAGTAATCCGGCTGTCGCTAACCAGGGGCATCACTTCTCTGCTGAGCACAAACCTGGTGATGTACCGTGGCGCCTTATCAGTCCATCTGACGCCCGGCAGCACCCTGGCCGAGAAGCTCAGAGTGAGGATGCCCAACGGGACCGGTGCCAGGAACTTCATCGTGAGAGTGCTGAATGCCCTGCGTCCGCTCGTGCCGCGATTGGCAGGCAAGAACGCGCAAAGAACAGCAGCTGCTTTGCTGGAGCTGGAGCGCAAGCTCGTTTCGCACTCGCCTATCCCGGTCGACGTACAGACATTCACTGCGTCTGGCTTCAAATTTTTTAACGAGGACTTCGGCGAGCATGGATGGAGGAAGGTGATCAACTCCATCGCGCCACCCGGCACCCAAATAAGCGACAAGTCGACGGTCGTTGCCAACGGACTGGACACAATCAAAGCCAGAGTCAACCACTTCCGCCAGCACCTGGAACATGGCCGCGTCTACGTCTTCTTGCACATCGTGATGGAGATTGGAAAGTTCCAATACCTAAAGTGGTTTCCAATGGGCCAGGACACCAATGACATCGTCGATCACCTGTGCATCGGCGCCAGCCAAGACGTCATGCCTCCGACTTGGTCGCGACTGGTGAGTAATCTAACTCACAGTTCTGACTCGGAACCCTCTCGCGCGGTCGCGATTTTCGACGCGATCCAGAAGCTTGCCGCCGAACGTCCCGTCATCTCCGGAATGACCGAGGAGGACGTGGAGAGCGCAGTGAACGCTTTGGCCGACGTGCGCCTGGCTTTGCACCAGTCGTCGCTGGAGCCGATGCCCAAGGAGTCCGTCGCGCTCTTCCAGAGCGCAAACTTCTCGGGAGACTTCGGCGCATTGTACGCGTTCCTGAAAACGTCCGAGGCCTCCAGGCGACTCAAGCAGCCGCCCTCTTTAGACGACGCCATCCTAAACGGACTCTTCTTCTCGGAGCAAGTCACGTACTCTCGAGCCATGAACGCTGTGATCCTGTCCGGCGCCATGCGGAGAGCCCCCATCATGTACTCGGACCGAGTTCCCATCGAGTTCGACACGGGAACCGTGGGCGTGCTTATCGCCAGGGAAGTCTTCAACGCCGGCATGCCGACCAGCGCGCCAGTGAGCGGGGAATGGTACGCGAACAACGTCGAGTACTTCATGCGTTGCAGCGAGACCTCGGTCCGGTCGATCCTACGCACGTCTCTCAAGGACATGCCGCCGGCCAGGGCTCTCGACCTGTTCCGCTGGACGCGAGCGGTGAAGATGGCTCATAGAGTCATGAAAACCTCCTACGCGTCGGTGAGCTCGTCGGACAACTTCCAGGACGTGTGGGTAACTGCTCAGCAGACCTTCTTCCGCAGGTACTGCCTGCTCACCTGTAACGCCGACCAGAGCAGCGACGAGCGCTACACCTCGCTTCGATGCATGGTGCCCATTCTAAACATGGCCGAGTTCATCAGCGCCTTCGACTGCACCAGAGTGGAGAAGGTTCAATACATCCGCCCGTGCCTGTTCGTGTGACCATCTTAGGGGTCCGCTAAAGCAGCACAGCTGGCTGCGATAACGGCGACCCAGTTTGTGACATTTGCGTGTCATTTTCAAAATCAACAAACCAGTGGCGTCGTAGGTCTAAGGGGTGCGTTGTAGACACTGACGTTATAGGCTTCAGTCTAGCTTGGTCACTGCCGCACAGCTGCTTTTGCTTTGTCTGCGGTCTGCTTGAAATCAAGCGAAATTGTCTGTGCTGCGCTTTTGTTTTTATTATCTTCAGCTGTCAGGCTTTATAATGCACCGTGATTATATTATATGTTACCTGAGGTCAAAAAAAGAAATACTGCCTGAATTTAGATCTCAGAATAACAATAGCGGCGCTCTGCTTGGCGCTGATTTAAACTTGTGCACTTGTGCAACGTTGCCGTGTTCAATTCCGATTTATAAGCTAGAATTATATGCGACACTGATTAGTCGGGTTGCCTGAACAGCGATTTGGTCCACATACATTAGCGATAACCGTGCGAATAATCCCTGTTGGTTGGTCGTTAGCGCGCTCACTTGACAAAAAAAAATCGACAGAAAATGATGACTGCCATGTACTCATGTTTAAAGAGCTGTCAACCAGTACGGTGCATTCTGGAACAGTGCTCATATAATTTGTGTATGTTGAGACGGCAACATTCACATGTCCGAAAGACATGCGTTTCTTCATCGTTTTTTCTTCACCGTGAGCACAGGTCTAGGCGATTCTGGGCTTCTCGCAAGGAGACTAGTTGCTTGTTCAAGTGATGTGCTACTCACGAGTCACAACTGCGAACTCCTTTACCGGCGTGACTGGGCACCCAGCCTGGGTACCGGGCCGCGACTGTTGGCTTGTTTCCGCATTGCCATCATCATTGTTCACCCATCATCACGTCTACGCCTTCGCCGTGACTAGCGGCGCCTTCAGCTCATTGTTACCGACCTCCAGATATTAGAGTGAGCCTGAAATGCTCGAACTGCTACATTACTGTTCTCGCGTTCGTGGGCCGTGCCATTCGGCTACTCTGGATGCATTCATCAAGGAGTATCTGCCTGATGTAACAGTATGCCTGCCTTTATGTGGTCCAAGATTCTGTTCCACACGTGTTTTCTCGTCTCTGAATGAAGAAATTACCAAGTTTTGTTTGATCCCTGGTGGATGGTAAGCGTTGTGCTTTTAAGACGTCCGATCGACGGCGATTGTGACCGAATGTGCGTGAGCGTTCAGTTCATCTGGAGTTTGAGGTCTTTTTCGATGGGCGTGGCTCACTTGTGCTTACACTCAGATCATGATATCAGGGGTGAGCAAGTTCGCTCTCATGCAGATCATGATCCGAGCCTTGAGCCCGGGCTCAGACTTAGAGTGTGGTCTGTGTTTTCGCGATGAGGTTTACTGCCGCGACCAAGAACGCTGGAGGGCGAGGCGGCTTTGCGACGTCTGGACAACCGAAGAAGAGGACGCCGCGGAGCCGAAGAAGAATGCGTTTTGACCCTTCCCCTTTGCTAGTTCACGCGGTTGCAGGTACGGAAACGAGCCGCGTGAGGATGTGTACGAAGCTTTGACCGAGTTCCTCCATGTTGCTGCGCGGTGGACGGGGGTACCTTGTCGCGTGTCTGGGTCGGCTCGGCGACGTGCCACTTGTGCGCTTCAGTGAGCCCGTGTGTGTCTTGATTTGAAACGAGTGAACTCAAGTTAGTCGCGAATTGAGTGAGCTCAAACGAGTCATGAGTCAAAATGAGTCCAGATGAGTCACAGCAAAATGAGCGAGTCCAGATAAGTCAGGAGTCGAAATGAGAGAGCGAGCCAAAATTAGCCGCGAGTTGAAATGAATCAACTCTGATTGGTCGTGAGTCGAAGTAAGTCGTGAGTTGTAACGAGTAGCCGACCCCGGATGAGTCGTGAGCCGGAGTGAGGTGAAATTAGCTGTGAGACTAGGCGAGTTTGATTCCAATGAGTTCAAGTGAACTCGGGCGTGTGCGATTTAGTTTGAGCCCATATGTGGACCAAACTTTTTTGCCTGAGCCACTACTCGTGATTTTGCCGCTGTAGATTTAGCCAGGTACGTTGTGTGCAGGCTGGCACGCCTTCGATCCAATCGCTAAACCAAGGGGGAGATCAAGGCAGAGAATTGTACGAGACTCTACGAGTAGCAGGTTTCTCAACCACGCGTTCCTCAAATGAAGCCGACAGCTCTACTATTAGCCGGTGGCTGGAGATAACACTTGAGATTAAAGAACAAAATTCTTAGTTTCATCTCCACAAGTGTGGTCTCCAGCCGCCGGCTAATAGCAGAACTACGGGCTTCGTTTGAGGAACACGTGGTCCAGAGACTTTTGTCCCCGACCGTACATGAACAACGCCACACGTTATACGGCCACATTCCTTTACTGGATGTGATTCCACGTGTACAGCAGCGCGGTCCTCCTGCTGTAACTGGAATAGAATAAAACCAGAATCTACGCCCGTAGCTGCTCTTCCTAGGCCTTCTTTTGCGCGAGCACTTTCTTGACGAGCTGGTCGTCTGCTTCGTTGGGCAGCGTCACCTGGAGGCAGGGGTCGTCGTTCATGGCGCGCTGGATTGTCTCGTAGGCGTACTTGTTGCCCGACCAGCTTCTGCGGCACACCTGCATCGCGGGAACACGGGACAGTTCACACGAGAAATAGAGAGAGTTACCCTGAGGCTAATTTGAGGACGGCGTCATTTTCGCTGAGCTCGTTTCTTGGCAGGTATTTCTCTCAAATACAAGTTAAAGCCTCGTTATTAAAATTTTCGTGAACTCGACAAATTTTTTTTTTCTCGAATAACCGGACCATTTTTCGTTCTCCGTCTGTTATGTATTGTCTGCTGTTTTTACAGTAAAATGGCATTTAGTTCTCGTTATATGCTGCATATTTTCATAAAGTTGCGCGGGTTGCTCTCAGCCCCCTACTATGCTTGGAGCTTTTATTAACCGTGATACACAGCAGCGATTCTGCGGTAGCAAAAACCCTTTCTTTGCCCGCAACATCTGAACACAGAATCTGAAGGATGTCTAAGTGTCCACTTGGGCAGATAAACCGGCCTCAAAACCGGTACTCTCTTACAATTAAAGTCTTCTTTTTAGTCTTCTGCAAATAATCTGAAACACCCTGTATATCTTCGCTCACTAGTTTGTTCCCTCTATTTTATTTTTGTCTCAATGCTGCGAAGATAGCAGAAACAGTGCGCCTCACTAGACGCCACTTTTTCGTTCGCATCATCGCCTTCTCCATGTATATACTCACGCCATTGTTGACATCCCAGGAGAGCAGCGCTGTCAGACGGGCGTCCGATTCCTGAAACACAGACCACGTGGTTTCAGTCCTCATAAAAGCGTCGTCCGAGGAAGGCTGATGCAAATATGGTTGCACAAAGCAGTGCACGGTTCGACACTTCATCGAGCGTTGTTCACCGCTGAAGATTCGTGCATTAACGCTGTAATAGTCCATTAATCATAACGGACGATGAACTACTACGTAGTCTAAAGGTGCTTACTGGACGCCGTTAAGCGTTACCTGGTCAGCAATGACATCGCATATCGAGGGATTTAGAAGTGGTGTCTATAGATCGAGACACAACATCCAAATCGCTCTCCGAAAGGGTGGCGATTATCTGGAGGATCCTGTGACGACACTTATTTAAAAAGAAGCAAAAAATTAATGTTTTTTTCGCAAACTCGCTTTTCACGATAAAAGCGGCTATATTCCGCAATCATTATTTTTCAGTGTATTAATTCGCTTGGTTGCCACTGGTCACCAGATTGTTAGATACCAGAGCTGGCGATATAGATGGCTTTTTAGCCATCAGCACTGATATTACAGGAAGCAGTATCCAATGATAGTAGGTGGAAGAGAGTGGATTGGGAGAAGAGTTGTTGTGCAACGCCATCTGATGCTCAAGTGTTTTCGAAAGAACTTGCGGCATAAACATTTGTCCCAACAAGTGATTACCGCACTGAAAGATACAGCAATGTAGGTAAAACCATTCCGCAGCTCTGACCACACGACCGGATGACCAGAAATAAAATTACGACTATAAAAGTACGATTTCAGTTCGGCAGAGACCAAGCTTTTTTCTTTAAATTCTTCTAGTGTGTCACTTCCTTGCCGGTCGAACTGATTTTGTGCGATCTGTTTGGAAAACTGATCCAGCTTTCACAACATTAAACCCTCTCTCCCTATCAATTTCAGTTTAGTAAATGACTTCACACTCGCCTTGGTTCCATCAATAAGACAGCCAAATCCTCCGTTAATGACTTCGCCCCTGCAAAAGAAGAAGTAAAAAGACGTCTGTGATAGGCCGCTAAGCCGTATTCTTCGTCTAGTCCCCGTTTGTTCGCGCTGTTTTTTTGCATTATGTATCACCAACTCGCCCGCTTATCTATCCTGTTGAACTCATCGGTGATAAGCCGAGCGCTCGTTTATTCACACGGCTTAACAGCGGTGCTGAAAATTGAGCTTTATTCACCACATATTCTGGTGGGACCCCCTTCTGGACTTTGTTTTTGTAGTGTTGATATTTTACTCGCGCATACTGTCACGTTAAAACGAAACGATTGACGTGCTTAGGGAATCCTCAACGTTTCCATGCAATTCTCTAAAAGCCTTTCGCACAACGCAATCATATAGTGCTGCATGTCTATGTCATATGTGTAGTCGGCAATGCACACTGACCAGCCAACGCCTCCACCGTTGTGGAGTGCCACCCACGTCGCTCCCCTGAGTGCGTCTCCGACGAAGTTCTGCACCGCCATATCTGAAGAATGAAACAAGTAAATAAGTAAACGTAGAATAAAAACAAGCATTTCAGACACGAATTTCATGCTTTCCAACCTTGATAGACAAAGACAAGGAATGCTGCCACACACTTTCTTGCAGAACACTTCGCTCAAGTCCGCTTCTATCTCGTGACCAGCAGTAACACACGCTCACTGTACACAAACTAGGCGTAACCCAAAAGTGATGACGTCACTGTTTTCTTCCGCGACAGTTACGTCCCTACGACAAAAATCCTCCCCCTAGACAGCTATTGCTTTGATAGAGTAACGGATTGAACAGCTCCTGAGCGGAGGCGATGGCGAAAGAAGGGCCACGCTGACCGTCTCGCACTGTGTGGATGCATACCACGTCTCGGCAGAAGGAATGAAGTGGGGCAAAAGAGAGGGGAGAGAGAGGTGCTCCCGAGAAGATCGCGGCCTCTGGTGCTTACCTGCGGTGAAGGCAGACCCGTCGTACACGTTCGAGGTCTCCCTGTAGGGACTGTCGGCCCCGCTCACGTCGTGGTGGTCTCGGCTGATCACCACGGGCCCCTGTGGGGAGAAAATGGACGCTATTTGCTGCCGACAGCGTTGGTACCAAAGCTCCGCACCCCTCGTAACTCCGGATAGGTTATGCGTGTCCTCCAAGTGAGCTCGGAAGAATAGAAAGAAGAGGAATAAATAGCGGATGAAAAAGAAGGAGAGAAGGCGTCAATAGAATGCAAGGGCTTCTATGGGCAACCAGTAGGAATACATTTCCGCAGCGGTTGCACCCAGCGTTTCCCGCCTGTATATACACAATGCCACGCTGGAGCAGTGGAAGGTAGCGCGGTCCAGCTGGGAACCCGGCAGTCAGCTTTCACTGGTAGAATGGGCCCAAGCTGCCGCACCCGCCGCAGGAGTCCTGGACTAGGGACCTCAAAGACTCCCAAGAAGCTATGAGCGATGTATAAACGTTTCGTCTCTCTCTTCCCGTCTGTATGTACATTTTGTATCGCTAGTAGTGTTCTTTCAGATGTCTGGAACCTCTTATGCCTCTTTCAAGTGCTATGCAAAAAAAGTAAATATAGAAAGAGGGAAAAATGACTGCAATGTCTTAGAGGTGTTTTTCCCCTGAGCTGGAAGAGCCAAGTGGCCGAAGCAAAAATGAATTTGGCGCTTCAGTACAAACGAAGTGCATCCTTTTATGCTGCTAGTGCCCGTACTTTGCGCGAAAGAACATCGCGTGGCTTTTGAAATAAGGGCAGTCTCTGAGAAAATGCTTCAAGAGAGATTTTTAGTAAAGGTAAGATAAGACATGCAAATGATTAAGTGCTACCTGTGAAGCTAATATTGTCTGAATCATAGTCAAAGAGAAGGGCCAGCCTGGAGGCTAATGGCTGTCCTGCAAGTCACGTGGTCGAGGGGTGGCATATCTCGACACAGTCACACAGACTCTTCCCTTGAAGACTTGCCCCACGCACTTTCTTTAAACGAGTTCTTTGAAGCCTTTTGGCTACTCTGCTGTCTTTTTGATGCGCACGTTTTGTAGCGATAGCTACATTACGGTAGCACCTCCAGCCGTCAGCGTGGCGGCGCCGCCACCCCGTGGTTGCGCCGCCAGGCTGTCACGTGGTGCGGAGCAGCTGCCTGCGGCGCGGCGCCGTGGCTGATCACGTAGCTTGTCACGTGGTTGGTCATGTGACCACGTTCTACTCGGCCAGCTGTAGCTATCGCATCACTCTAGGTTTAACCAGAGCCAAACCACCACCAATTTTTTTTTTCGGAATAAAGGTGGGCTGGGCCTCTTACACGCTTGCTGACAGACTCCATTAAGGGCTGGAGGTGAAATGACTTATCGAGGCTTTTGTCTGTGAAAGGGAGTCATCACAACAGACATGTCTGGGTGCATTTTTTTCTTTTACAGTAGTTTGTATTTTGCTAAGAAGAAGCCATCGAAAATGTGGAACATCGGTACTGACAAGGCTGTCAATTAAGGTTCTCACCTTAAGCCTTTTCTCCCTAACGGCCTTGTTGAACTCGAGGGCGATCTGCGTCCTTCCTATCTTGTCCGAGTACAGGATGCGGGCCTGGGAGCCGACAACCTGCGAAGCGCGCAGTCCGCCGAGAAACCAGTCATTGGAGTCTGGCCCATGCGATATCCAGCCGAGGTGCGCAACAATCACTGGTCGCAATGAAATTAAGGAACAGCTGTCCTCTTTATTGCCTCTTTTCGCCTACCGCCAATAAACCTCATTGTTCAGGAGCGTTAGAAAACCTTTAAAAAATAATAATAATTGGATTTCGGGGAAAGGAAATGGCGCAGTATCTGTTTCATATATCGTTGGACACCAGAACCGCACCGTAAAAGAAGGGATAAAGGCAGTGAAAGAAGAAATGAAGAAAGAGGTGCCGTAGCGGAGGACTTCAGAATAATTTCGACCACCTGGGGATATTTAACGTGCACTGGTGTGCTGTGCGATGTCAGTGCACGTTAAAGATCCCCAGTTGGTCGAAATTATTCTGAAGTCCTCCGCTACGGCACCTCTTTCTTCCTTTCTTCTTTCACTCCCTCCTTTATGCCTTCCCTTACGGCGCAGTCCAGGTGTCCAACGATATATGAGACAGATACTGCGCCATTTCCTTTCCCCGAAAACCAATTGCTATTATTATTATTTTTAAAGATTTTCTAACACTCCTGAACAAAGAGGTTTATTGGCGGTAGGCGAAAAGAGGCAATAGAGAGGACAGTGAAGATCAGCGTAACTGTTAGCTCTTCGACACTTTATCCATTGTCGATGTTTTATCCATCGCCCGCTGGTAATTCTTGCCAGTGTTAGATCTTCGCTTAAGCGACTGGCCAGCCATGTAGTCTCCGCCGAAGTACTCACGTGATGAAAATAATAACAGGTCATTTAATGGAGGCTATCAACTTAATTCTCGCACCGAATGGCAATGAATGAATCCATAGCGATTTGTTTATTTCATTGTCTCCCAGCAAGGCATGCGTCGCAACAATTGCTCCGGAGTATGCAATAGGATGCGGATGTATTGCACATAAGGGGAGGAGAAGGGGGAGGCGTACATAAAACAAACACAGTTTATAACGGCCTATGTCTTGTGGGCTTCTCAATGTAGTTACATGCAAATCTACACGTAAATTTACTCTAGGTACTATCACCAGCAAAAATTAACGGTATGCGTGTTCTTGCAACAAAAAAAAATTTAGTGCTGCCTCGCGACCCTGTCTACTGGAATTGTTGTCAGCAGATGGAACATATAAGTTCCCTGACGCCTTGTGGGTCTACGCCAAAATAATTTTTTTCCCACACTCCAGCATCACGTAAACTTAATTTTGCTATAAATCGTACGAGTCCCTCCATTAAAAAGAGAACAAAGTTTGAACATTCGAGTAATGCTTACTGTATAATTATGCGTGAAAAGCACTCTTTTTTCCCTTTTCTAACTTTTAGTTTTAACTTTTCTTTTCTAAAAATGAAAATTAATAAAAATAATAAACAATCTCCCTATGCATTCCTTCGTATCGATGACTCTTGGCTTTCTTTACGTGTAAAGTAGTTTTCTGCCTGGCGTATAATATCCAAAAGTTATTTTCGACTTCAGTCGACAAATAACTAAAAAAACTGTCATTTTGTGCAAACTGGTTTCTTGTTTTTACATTGGAAATACTTATACATGGCAGTGATTCTCAAAGCATCCTGCTAATTCGAGTCAATTTGCAGCCGCTGCAACCGCCAGAGCTCTATCTGAAATTGCTTAACGTGCTCATGGGGCGCGTGAACTCATGCCGCCTACGGTGGGCATCATCTGCGGTACGAGGAGCTGGAGCACAAAGCACGGGCGTCGCTCACCAAGTTGTGCTCTCCAGCCTTCTCGATCCAGTTGATGTTGTCCCTGTACTGCTGTTTCACGTGCTCCGGCACTGCAAACCATTGTGGAGAAAAGCACGAGCGGAGGTTAGCACAGAATGCAAAGGCAGTAAATTCGGCATGCTGCCTCACAACTAAGTTACGGCTGTATTGGCGCCATCTTTTCTCACAGGGCAGGGACAGTGTGAAACAACGCACACCACATTGAAGACTCTGCACTCTGTAGATAATGTATCCTGTTCTCCTGTACACGCAATTGACGATATGATGCGGCCAGTGCTTTTGCCCTTAATAATGCTAACGCCTGTCTGACTGAAACCTTTCACATCATTGCGGCCAACAGGCCATGCATGCTTGAACAACAACTTAACCAGGTTGCAGTTCGTATGGCGTTTTAAGTGTTGCCAACTGTCGAGTACGTCAGACGACGAACGGGTCCTTATTATCAGTTTACATCCTCATCACTGTTGCCTGTATGTATACCTTCCAAAAACCATTTATTGGCGCTCCTAACACAGCACATTCATGGTGTGCTAGTACAGGACTGGTAAAAACATTGCAATAGCGCGGGACTGAAAATCAAATTTTCTCTTTTTTTCCCTGGTTTCAATGTCCTTTCCAGATAGCTTTCTCTTCACTTCTGCTTGCAGTGCCTGCGTCATTTTCACTGTGCCGCCCAAAGAGAAACAAAAAGAAGGAAAGGCAGGGAGGTTAACCATGCAGCAATGCATGATTGTCTATATCTACATATGGGGGGGGGGGGGGGGGTAAAAGTTCAATGCGTCGTATGGAACATGCCCCATGTTTCCTTTCTGTCTGAAACAAAAAGGGAGGCCCACAGTCTGTACATAGCCTGGCGCTCAAGTCGGTGTCCCTGAAATATGTGAGGAGCGCCTTGGTAGCTTTCCTAGCTGAGGAAGGTTGAGACCACGGTGCCCCAATCTTAGCCTCCATGCATGAATCCAAGAGGCGTAGTGCTGCCTTCAGAGACACTTGGCGACTGTTCAAGGAGGGCAGTGGCAAAATAAGTGCACGATTGTCTCTTCTCATCTACAGGGCACACATTCGGTAGAGTCTGCCAGAATTCTCTCCTGCCGGCAAGAAACTTGGGGTCGCAATGAGCACCGACGAATGCCATGACATTAGACGTTTTTAGCATACCGGAGACGTATACTGGTTTAGCGGAGCCCTCTTGCGCACACGCAGTGGATCCCCCTCACCCCAACAATGCCACTGCGCATGCGCAAGGGGGGTCCGGTAAACCGGTATACGTCTCCGGTATGCTAAAAACGTCTAATGTCATGGCATTCGTCTGTGCTCATTGCGACCCCAAGTTTATTGCCGGCAGGAGAGAATTCTGAAAACGTCTAATAGACGTCTTTAGCATACCGGAGACGTACACCGGTATACGATAAACCGGTATACGTCTCCCGTGGTACGTCTCCGGTATGCTAAAGACGTCTATTAGACGTTTTTAGCATACCGGAGGCGTATACCGGTTAACCGGACCCCTGTTGCGCACGCGCCAGTGGCATTGTTGGGGTGAGGGGGAGCCACTTCGCGTGCGCAAGAGGGCTCCAGTAAACCGGTATACGTCTCCGGTAGTACGTCTCCGGTATGCTAAAGACGTCTATTCTCTCTGGAGAAAACGTCTTTACTTACGCTATTCCCGAAGGGCGTCACGTACCGTTTGTCTTCTGCAAGTCCCTGAGCACCGAAGCGGCCAGTTTGTCCGTCAGTGCCAGGTCTTCTTTACATCCCGACGTGCACACCCACCTGCGAAAGTTTGAACCTGGTTGCCTAGTGCATGCACTGAAGCAGTGCTTTAATCCTCGAAACAAAAGTCATCTGCACTCCTCCAGTGACGTCACAGCACCCTGCCCGGTTGGCCATACCGTGCCATGAATTTGGAACACAAGGCTCGAGAAGCAACGGCTGCCAAGTTAAGCCTGAAGTGACGATCTAAATAGGACGTAGCTTTTTTAGGGCAGTGTTAAAACCACAACACACAAATCGCTATTGGTATAGGGCACACTTGTACACGTTACACAAAATAAGTAACCTATTACAATTACTATCACTCTATGGAAAATCCAACTGATTATAGTGTTCAATTACAGCACCAGAAAAGTAACTAAGCAGTTACATAATAATCGATTACTACTGCTACTGCGTTTTTTTTTCCTTTCAATTTTTGTTGCCATAGCGCAGATTTACTCGGACTATACAATTAACTAGTCCGATATTTTGTTACACGTTGGTAATTTTCAAAAGGAGTTGTTTTTTGAAGTTGTCGCTAATCCTCCCGCAAAAGATGAGCTCCTACGCGACACTCTCTCCGTGTATACGCTGGGGGGAAGTGAGGTCCATAACATGTGACCATCTCACGCAGCAGCTCGCAGTTGCGCATGCTTCGATGCCGTTGTCTAAGTCCTCTATGAAGCGCCGCGCTTCATTGTTGACGCTCTGATAAAGCGCTGAGGGTAAGGCCAAGGGAAAGCTGAAAAAACCGTCTGTATATAGGTGATCTTTTGTGATCATCGGATGCGGCATATGAGGTGGAACCATAGGCTGGACGGTTCAGTTCGTCGGCCAACAGCTAGTGGAGATGCTGACACCGCCCTCTCGTAGCCACCCATTTAGCTTTACACAGCTCCGTGTCCATGTCCTGTATGCGTCTTTTCATCCTCGTCTATGCTGCGCTGTTATTTTCTCCACTATATATAAGCCCACGTGGTGCACATATTTTTCCTTGTGGTACTAGAAAACACTCTAGCAGTTGTGTGGGTTTCAAAAGGATCCTTGCTTTCCGTGCCTTTAGGAAATGCCGTTGGAGACGGCGGTGACCCGGTGGTATCCACTTGTTTTTGAAAAAAAGTAACTGATTACCAGTAGTAGACTACAGGAGAAAGTAATTCAATTGCATGGCACGTTACTGTTTGAAAAAAAAATCGAATAATTACGAAATTACAAGAAAATTTAATTCATTACAAGTAATCAATTACTTAATCGCAACGCGTTACCCACAACTGTGGTATAGAGTGTAGGACTGGGGTTGATGTTCATGTTGGTGGCCAGCTGACGATGATAATGGCAGGAAGCACAAGAACTTGTCTGTGGCGCTGTATCTGTCCTCAAAGGTTTGTCTACTACGCAGTGTGGCGTAGTCCTTCTGTAATGCAAAAACGTACCTAAAATATTTTCTTCAGTAGAAGGTTAGAGGTGCTTGGCTTACAGTATCGCTTGTAGATAATGGCGTAGCTACAAAAATATAAGGAAAGAACGGATCTTCCGGAGATTGTGCTGTTTGCCGAAACGCGTGAAATTATACGGATTCTTCCTTCTGCGTTCAGCCTGTTCGTTGACAGCGTATGAGCGAATGAATGCCGAGAACCGAAGCGCTGGTTATGATTCGCGTGACAGAGAAGGCTTAGCATTTTCTTTTTGCGCGAAAATGCGCCGGTGGTAAGGGCGCATAGGATGTACCTGAACGGTCCGAAGCCCAGCGAGAAGATGTCCCTGCGAAGCCAAAGGAAAACATCGCAATGTGTCAGTGGGTTGCGCATCAGAGGCGCCTTAAAGGAGTGCCTTGTAAGTGCTAGAAGCCTCACCCCATGATTCCCTGGACGTAGGACGGGTAGCGGAATTTGATACCGCTCTGGCCAACGTCGGCACCTGCATTGCCCGAAAAATAAATCGTAAAATATATCATAAATGTAGCGTTGTAATGAGGTGGTTGAAGTGACATTTCGTAAAATTTAGCTGGAAGCCCGCTTGACGAAAAACTGTAAGAAGATTAGCAAATCATTGAAACAGCGGAAAACGAATAGGCCAGAAGACCACACCGTCGTCAAGGTAGCATAGACAAGTGCTGTAGTACTTGAAGCCCTGAAGGAGCGTCTGTCCACTGTGAAGTAGCCGGAGCATTACATAAATCGAAGGGCATGAATTTAAAATAACAGACCATCAGCCAGACCGACTGCAGCCTTTTAGCGGTCCATGTCATTTAAAGTGACCTGCTAATGACCAGAGCCAAGATCAACAGATGAAATTGCACTTATCGTCATGACGATATTTAAAGGCACATACAATGACCAAAAATCATCATGAGACTGCGGTAGACCTGAAATATGTTCATCTCATAATGAAAAAATTAACCACTGTTATATCAAAGAAACGAAGAATTCGAAATTATAATTTCTCATTTAAAATCTCATAAAACAAGTTGAAGCGACGTTCTGCGGTGTCTGCCTCTAATGGCGTATCCCGCCAGGTGAACATACCTCGGCGGAAAATTATATATTATTCATTTGCGCCCTTCAACGAAAACCTATCTCTTCTCATGCCCGATGAAGAGCTTTGAGTTGTTGTGGCCAAATTACACCGTAGTGTTTTTGATTTCATGGTTGAAGCAATAACGACGGTCCCCAATTAAACTACCGCAGACAAGGAGTATACCAATGCGCTGTAACATCTTTGTTGGTGGGAGCTTAAGCGGAAGCTACACTATACAAAAATTGCCTGATAACTACTTGAGAGCTAGGACTACATTAGTTTTCAGTCTATCAATTTTGCCACTATGCAGTAGGTCTCGCGCACGGTTTCCAGCACCAGGTTACATAAAAATAGGTGCATGCAGTGATGGAACCATACTCGGTAAAAATCTTCTAAAGCTCGTCTAGCAAAACCGGTACAGAATCGGGCACGTGAGACACTGAGTTTCACTACGCAACTACTATTGAGGTCTTCAATGGGATTCTGGAGAAAGGATTGCAACGAGAAGACTCAAGCTTTACCTTTTCTGGAAACTAAATGTTTATTCTGGCCCTCCAGACCATTTTGAAGGTTTATTGCTGTAAATGAGAGCAGAAAAACAAGGCCTTGACATTTGTTTTCGAAATAATTATTAATAACCTAATAGATACCGCGAACGTTTTGTGATAAGGATCAATGTCGGAATTGACAATGTGAAAGTTAACAGGGCAATAAATTGCCGGTAAATGCGACCACTCTATGAACATGTCAAAACGACTGTGCCGATAGGCATGACAATGTTCTTGCAAACCGCGCGGAAATGAAATGCAAACGCGATCTCATCGCCAGCTGCACCATTTGAAACAAGAATTTTCGAGTTGGACGCACAGTGCCCCAACCCTGGTCAAACCTGTTTGTTCCTCTCAGCGTTGCATCCAGTGCGGGCCGCAGCCCCCGTGCCCCCCAGTGATGCCACTGGTGACATTGTTCACATGGTGGTGAACATGTCCAACATTCTTGGATAAACATTTTTAATATTGGAAAACTGTAAGGCACTGTTATGGAAATATTGAAGGAAATGGTCCATTCTTCCGATTTGTAGCAACATCTTTATTTTAAAGTTATTTTTCCATCGCTCGCATCGAGCAGTTAAGACTGACTTAAAAAACCAACAGGGAACGCTTTGTAAGATAGTAAAAACGTTAATAGCAAAAAAAAATGGAAGCCTGCCGACGGGAGATCTGTGGATAATATGATTGTTAGAGTAAAATTTTGCTATGTGTGGAAAAATTGCGTTCAGAAACTCTTTCCCGCTCAAAGATGCTTTTGTCCAGAATTGCTGGGTACGTATGATACTTTTTGGGTGCGAGCGTATAGTCAGCGTGAATAGGAGTGCTAGCTATCTTAATGATTGTTGTCTTCTGAGTACGAAACATATATATACTGCTAAGCTGCTTGAATATTTGATACACATCTCAGCATGGCATCTCGCCACCCATACCACGGTTTTATGTCAATTTAACGGAGCTGGTTTCACTGCAGCCCATTGTTGCACACAACTAATAGTAGTGTGCATGCGAAATTTCACTCTTGGTGCATTGATTTGGTTTGGTTTGGTTTGGTTTAAGGGGTTTAATGTCCCACAGCGACTCTGGCTATAACGGACGTTGTAGTGAAAGGCTCCGGAAATTTGGACCACCTGGGGTTCTTTAACGTGGACTGACATCGCACAATACATGGGCCTCTAGAATTTGCCTCTATCGAAACGCGACCGCCGCGGCGGGGATCGAACCAACGTCCTTCGGGTCAGCAGCCGAGCGCCATAACCACTGAGCCGCCGCGGCGACTCCCTGCATGCATTTAGCGTTCGCTTTGAGAAATGCCATTTTTCCGTGGTGTGACTGTGTCGACGGCTCTTGATTGCCGTGAAGTTCAGGCACGGTCGGGGTTTCAGATGCGCGTGCAGAGCTCTGGCTGTGTTGAGCTGCACGTCATTTTATCGGCTTATTATTCGCCGTACGGTCCTCACCTGCTCTGGAGGCTTCGAGGAGGAAGGCGTTGCCGTAGTCCCAGAAGAACATCCCTTTCTTTGCCAGTTTGTTGATGGCCGCCACTTGCCTTCGGAGGCTGCATGCATCAGTTTTGAAATTAGTGAGCGTCGATTTTGGCTTTGGACGAAAGCCCCTGCCACAAAACTACTATATGCGTACTATATGCGTACTAAATGCGTACTATAGGTGTGGGAGCGTGTTTTAAGACAGTATACGCGCATTTCGCGTTTGAGGTCCTAGGTATAACTCAAGGCAAAAACTGAAATTGAGTTTTTCAAATGCAGCATGTTTATTCAATTCACAGAGCAGTTCGCGCTCATATCAGTGGTTTCGCACGAAGGCTCGTTCTTCGACCGCCGGTGAGGCCTGAGGCATTGGACTGAATTAATAAGTAAATAAACTATATACATATACACTTCCATACTGTATACATATGAACATAAGAGAGAGAGAGAGAGAGAGTGCGTGTGTGTGTGTGTGTGTGTGTGTGTGTGTGTGTGTGTGTGTGTGTGTGTGTGTGTGTGTGTGTGTGTGTGTGTGTGTGTGTGTGTGTGTGTGTGTGTGTGTGTGTGTGTGTGTGTGTGTGTGTGTGTGTGTGTGTGTGTGTGTGTGTGTGTGTGTGTGTGTGTGTGTGTGTGTGTGTGTGTGTGTGTGTGTGTGTGTGTTGTGTGTGTTGTGTGTGTGTGTGTGCGCGCGCGCGTGTGTGTGTGTGTGTGTGTGTGTGTGTGTGTGTGTGTGTGTGTGTGTGTGTGTGTGTGTGTGTGTGTGTGTGTGTGTGTGTGTGTGTGTGTGTGTGTGTGTGTGTGTGTGTGTGTGTGTGTGTGTGTGTGTGTGTGTGTGTGTGTGTGTGTGTGTGTGTGCGTGCGCGCGCTTGTATGTTTTTTCTTGCGCTGCAGGGTCATGGCCTGTGCATGCGCTCACCTTTCCTGGACCAGCATCTTGAAATTTCGGGGGTCGTCCTTCATCTTGGCGTTGGCCTCGTCGTAACTCAGCTAAAAAAAAACATGAACGAAGACAAATAAAAATATTATTAACTCTCGTCGATCGTATACCCTCCACGGAGATTTCGGTCACAACATTGCGTTCATGTACTATGTGGTGAGTCGCCATGAAACAGTAAATGGGTTCCTGCGTACGCTCATACATACACCCCCCCCCCCCCCCCCCCAAGACGGGTAAAGGCGCCGCAGCTGCGCAGGGAGGGGTTAATGGATGGATATAGGAGAGACTTCCGTCATGCAGTAAAAGTAGTCAGGCTGATGATGATGCTGACTGATGACTGTCGACTGCGGGCAGGCATGCATCAGTGCCCCTTCCGTGAACTTGACAGAAGATGAAATATCTTCTTGCGCTTTATTGTTTGTTTTTTTATCGTCGTGCCCCCATATATATTCTTGTTCTTGTCAGTCAACCTATTGTTAGCGTCATCCTGCGCATTACTTTCACGTGTTTTGTGTTGCTTTCGATCTGAAGTTTCACAATGCGTGCAACAACCGGCTCAGTGTCAACCCACCTTACAATCCCTGAGCTAGTCACTTTATCCCATCCTCGGTAGCTCTTTATTACATTTACCTTCAATGGGTGTCCACCCTGACGCCCTACTTCAGCACCGGTTGCCAGTTAAGGCGCTATAAACATTCCATGATCATCTCTCTTGTCCTTTTTTTTTAACACTCGTGTATGCGTACTTTGGGCTGCGTTGAAAATCTCACTTAAAAACGCTAAGGCGCCCGTGTGCTGTGCGATGTCAGCGCACGTTAAAGATCCCCAGGTGGTCGAAATTATTCCGGAGCCCTCCACTACGGCACCTCTTCTTCCTTTCTTCTTTCACTCCCTCCTTTATTCCTTCCCTTACGGCGCGGTTCAGGTGTCCAACGATATATGAGACAGATACTGCGCCATTTCTTTTCCCCCAAAACCAATTTATTATTTATTATTATTTAAATTCCTGTCAAGATGACAGCCACCATCGCATCAACACAAAGTTGCAGTTTGTCGTTCTCTAATAGTGAGAATATTATGCTCTCGCCGACGCGAGGACGCATCCAATCTATACTCTAAACACTAATACGCCTATATGGGAGTAAAAAGGGAGTAAGCTGTCTCCTAAGGCACTCCGTTTTTTTTTAAATATCCTTATAAAAATGGCGTACAGATAGTCTATAGACTTCTTATTGACTATATGACCTTCATATAAATATTTCTTCTTTTCTATTCATAGTCTATAGACTGCCTATAGTCTACTAAAAGTGTATGACCATAAATGCATACATTGTCTATACAGACTGTCTAAACAGGATATGCATTGACTATTGACTATTTATTCTCTAGACTTTTCTATAGACAGTCTATAATCTTTACAGACAGAAGTCTGTGGACAGTGTACAGACTGTCTAAGGAAATTTTTGTAAGGGTAGAGTGCACTAAAATACAGCTTACTCCCTTTTACTCCTTTCTGTTTAGAGTGTAATACCCCTGTCACACGGGCACTTGTAAGGCCTTAGAAATTAAGGTACTTTGCCCCAAAGGCGCGTGACGCTCATCTACACGGCTAAGCGTCGAGACCTTTGCGATAAAGGTCCGTAGCAATAAAGGCGGCCGTCAGCGGCCTTAAAGTTGCTTAAAGAGCAACCCAGACGGCAGCGCCAGCTAGCGAGCTCAAAGAATAAAAAATTGACGCAATTTTTAGTTTTGAAACCGTAAAATAATATCTAATTTATCTTATTTAATGGTTAATTTTGCGTTATAGTGCACTTAACCGTAGAGGAGGCTACGACTAAAGACATCCACACTGCTAAGAAAGGACTTGAACGCTTTTCAGCAGCCGCATCGACACACACGTGCTTGCGCATCTCGCTTTGCTGTTTTTTCTTCGTTTGCTCTTTGTTGTGTGCGTGTTTTGAGTTTACTTGTGTGCACAAAGACACAAGCAATAAAGCACGCTTCTCGAACACGACGAGGAGCCGAACGGAAAAGTGCGCCTACCGTGGTCGGACCGAGAACGATGAAAAAAAAAAGAAGAAACTTTGTTTCAAAATATCCGTTTCTCACCGTCAGAACGCTCGTTTATTATCGTGATAGCTACTTTTTCGAGCATAAACGAAAGCACTCTTAGCTGAAGTGCTACCGTCTGCTTTAATTTCATAATGTTACTAGCGCCGCTGCACACACAGCGGTGACTTTTGGCATTCACGGAGGCCGAGTTCTAGCTCCTTTGGATTTGCCGTGTAGCAGCGTCGCTGCTCCTTTTCGGTTTTCCTCCTTTAGTGCAATAAGACAACTTTACGGCAAAGGCCGAGAACAAGTCCCGTGTGACAGGGGTATAAGACCACTCTGCAAGTATTGCTTCGTGGTTACACGCATCTCTGCCACCGAAACACGGCGATTCTCGAGACATGTTGAGATTGACAAGGAGGTGGGGAAGAGATGGGAAATGACAATGTTTTGCTCTGAGTCGACGGCATGCAAGTAGTGCGCGAAGATGCGGGACGGCGCGCCTTACCTCAACAATGGGTCGGCGAGGAAACGAGCGAGGAAAAGGCGACGCCGAGAAACGGGGTGGGAAAAGGGAGCGAAGACGGAATGTTCGCTGAAAACGGAGCGAAAATAGACCGAGAAGGAAGCGAGTTGAACGGGGAGTAACGCACGAGTGTCGGCAGGTCTTTTTTCTTGTGGCGTAGACACGTACGGGGCGTAAATCGTGGCCGGCGCAGTGATGAAGCGTTCGCAGGAATGATTTGTGTGCCCCGTGCCAGCTCTCCGTCTTCGAGGCCCATCTGTCTGGCCTACGTGCTCCCAAACTCGCGTCGGAAGCTAAGTCGAGAAAGTGAGTAGAACGGAAGGCTCTAAACCTCTGGAGCATGTGTATACCATCAGTAATGTGAGCTCGTTTGCGCTGGGCCTCGCGTCATTCGCTTCGTCCACGAGCGGGAGGAATCACAAACTCTCCCAGCGCCCCCACCCGCCGCGTTGGCTTAGTGGTGAGGGCGCTCGGCTACTGGTCCGGAGTACCCGGATTCGAACACGACCGCGGCGGCAGCGTTTCGATGGAGGCGAAACGCAAAAGGCGCCCGTGTGCTGGGCGATTTCAGTGCACATTAAAGATCCCCAGGTGGTCGAGATTATTCCGGAGCCCTCCACTGCGGCACCTCTTTCTTCCTTTCTTCTTGCAGTCTCTCCTTTATCCCTTCCCTCACGGCGCGGTTCAGGTGTCCGCCGAGATGTGAGACAGATACTGTGCCATTTCCTTTTCTCAAAAACCAATTTTCAATTTCAATTTCCAGCGTCCCGAGAAAGGACTAATCATGACCTCGCAGAAGTACATGACATTGTTCACTATCACAAGGTCGTGGTCATGATTGTCATCTTCCTGAGTGTGAAATGTGAGCCTTTTTTAAATTCTGCGAGACGCACAAAATTCCCCATCGTGCGTGGTTGGCTACCTAACAGGCTTGTGACTATACCGGCTGCTTCAGCGAGCACCTCACAATATTCCTACAGATTGTGTGGTTGAAACAGAAAGGAATTCTTTTCAGGAACAAATTGTCAGCCATGGTGGACGTAAATCATTTAAGGACTCACATGATTAAACCTAGATAACTAAATGATTTAGGTAACCGGCTTTTTTTACTGCGCTGTCTCGTGGTTAGTACAAATGGCGTTTTTAGCCACGGCCAAGACGACGCCGTAACAGGTTTTGACACGAAGAAAGTCATTTTCTAAACCCTACAGTGCGAGAAAATCCGGTGCTTTTTCCCGCGAAAAAGCAAAACTGAGGCAAGGCATTGCCGCTCTGCAGTCCCGACAGACATATGCCTCGTTCACACCCCTGTTGCGCAATGCCTGGATGGCCTGCGATATTTTTGTTGAGCCAAATCCTTTCTCGTACTCTATGAAGGATATATACTATAAGGATCAGTTATATTTTGCTCATTCTTATATAACCTTCCTTCTACCGTCGATATGAGCCAGTGTCGAAAACCCTTTCAGGAAGCCAGCATGATGCCTTGGTTGACCGTTGTCTAATGTTGCTCTAAATCTACTAGCAACGCCATAAGCAACCGATAGCAAGCTAATCGGTCTATAAATTATGAAGTCTTTTACTTCCGTTTCCTTATATATTATTATAATTTTGGCACTCTTCCATGTTCCCGGTACGTTTGAGGCAATGAGGCATTGCGTATGCAAGGCGGCAAGTTTTTATGAGACAAAATTTCCTCCATTCCTGAGCAGATCTCCACTTACTTTTTTTTATCTCCTACCGCTTTCTCCCTCTGTACAGCTTGTGAAGCTTTCTCGACTTCTGTCTTTGTTACCCGCGACACGTCCATTTACTCGGTACCACTGCCTCTGGCATCATCATCATCATCAACCTGACTGCACCCACTGCAGGGCAAAGGCCTCTCCCATGTCTCTCCGATTAACCCTGTCCTTTGCCAGCTGCGCCCACCCTATGCCTGCAAACTTCCTAATCTCATCCGCCCACCGAACCTTCTGTCGCCCCCTGCTACGGTTGCCTTCTCTTGGAATCCACTCTGTTACCGTTAACGACCATCGCTTACCTTGCCTTCACATTACATGCCCTGCCGATGCCCATTTCTTTTTGATTTCGAGTATAGGATGTCATTAACCCGCGTTTGTCCCCTCGCCCACTCTGCCCGCTTCCAGTCTCTTAACGTTACACCTATCATTTTTCTTTCCATAGCTCGCTGCTTTTCGTTAGCGTCCACGTTTCTTCCCCGTTGGTGACTACTGGTAAGATACCATAACCATGCACGTTTAGATGCCTAACCTGCACGGGGTAGTACCCGCCATTGAAGGGGTTGTGGCACGACGTCTGATCCGAGCCCAACTCGACCAAGAGCTCTCCTGTCGTCTCCATCTCAGTCACCAAGCGTTCCCTGCAAGGAAAAAAGAAATAAGCTTTGATTTTTTTTTATCTGTTCTGCATCCGAGAGGCCGTTTTGCATCCGAAAGCGAATTTGCTACACAGGAGCGAGTTTTGCACCATTAAGAAAAGATCGTATAAATGAGGGCGCTTGCGCAAATCGAAGGCCGTCGTATTGCAAGTTCCGCTGGAAATTCCAGGCACCAACATAAATGGTACTTACTACAAAGCCTTTCTTGTTCTAATTTATGACAATGCTTATGGGTTCAACGTGTTAAACTTGCTGCCCTCGTTTCCTTAGCACGAATATTTTGTGGCGTCGGCTGTATACACTGTACAGAGATGTCTAATGCAATGAAGTACATTAGGTTACATTATTTTGCAAGTTTGATATTGGTTTTGCATTTTTACGTGCATAGCGAGACAGTTCAACTATAATTGGCAAGAGAGCCATCAGAGGTAAGCGCTCTTTCTGCAAACATGCGTCCTTGCTAACGTGTATGCCACTCTATAGACCTACCACTGCAGCACCCGAAGCAAAATAAAAAAAGGAAGTTAGAAAACGAATTCCACAAGACATCACTCTAGATGAAAGTGGCGCCAGCACTAAAGGAAGGAAGCAAGCTGGTAAGCAATGTCGGGTCGGGAACTAAATCAAGTGTAAAGTAAGTGTGCAAAAGTGGAGTGGATATGTAAACGAGTAACATGATGCAAAGTATGGTATCTATGGATTAAGTATGGATTAAGTTCTATTCAGAACCCTCCACAGCGTCATTTGAGAGAAGTGATGCTGGAAATGAGTAGTTTAGGCGTGAAGTAAAGTAAAAACTAAAATAAAGCAAACGGGGTAAGGTGAGCAAGGAATGGAGCGAAGAGAGAAAGCAGGAAAGATGAAGAAAAAAAAGAGGAATAATGAAAGAGAGAAAGAGCGCCACCAAGAAAGAAAGAATCTGTCGTGGCTCCTCTTCCATGAACAGGACCACATACATGTTTCATGCTCTTTTGGAGAACATACAAGTGAAGAAGCACTGTTCGTAGAATGCAGCTATTCGCAACCACCTGGACCTGCGATGGGACTTACCAAAGTGTGACGACATTTCCCAGGTAGCCGATGCTCACGACTTCCTTCGCCTTCTTTGCCTTCCTGCAAAAAGAGTGCAGGTTTACGCATTGGGGCTTGCTCGTCTTTCAAAAAAAAACCTTCGTGGTTAAGTGCTTTGCTGTCTTTTGCACTGGTATTGCATGCGCGTTTAGTGTCTAATACGAATATATTTGGTTTGGTATGGTTTATGAAGGTTTAACGTCCCAAAGCTACTCAGGCTATGAGAGACGCCGTAGTGAAGGTCTCCGGGAATTTAGACCACCTAGGGTTCTTTAACGTGCACTGACATCGCACAGTACACGGGCATCTAGAATTTCGCCTCCATCGAAATTCGACCGCCGCGGCCGAGATCGAACTAATCCGAATATATTGAGTTTACAAAAATCAACAGAGGATAGCAATGACATGATCACTTAAGAGATTTGCTGAGATTGTTTTACCTACCTCCTCTTCCCATGTCGATATCTGGGTTACTTTCACGGAAAGCTGTATGTTAACATAAGCTTTTTCAAATTCGCGTCTTTTCTTTTTTTACTGTGTTAGGTCCTCTTTCCGCGAAAAACCGTTGTTCGTGCTTTCGCTTTCCGATTTTTTTTTTTTACAATGATCGCACTTCCATTCCTTCCAGGCGCGCGTGCGCACACACGCACACAATGGCTTTTTAGCCGAAAGAGGACTACACTGCTAGCGCAGTAGATGCATCGTCCACCAATGAGCATCCACCCTCCAGATGTACAGTCGTGAGCAGTATGAGAGGGAACAGATTTTGGGCATTCTTTTTCTTATTACTCCCTCATTATGTTTGACAAGCACAGTTTTTCCCTTTTCTATCTAGTTTTCCTCCCAGCGTATAATGTTCAAAAGTTATTCCCAAATTTAATTGAGAGATAACCAGTAAAGTCATAATTTTGCGCAAAAATTTTGTTCCCTCTCATTTCGCTCATGACTGTAACACCCATCCCCACCTTCCAGAAGCCTCCTCGCTGCACCAAAACGAAAAATCAAAGGCGAAGTCCAATTCAAAACTGTAATGGGATGGCGATCAATGCATGTAAAAGCGAAATGTGCAACGAATGCTGCTAACACAGATTTGTCGCATCACATCGTATGATCGCTGGTACATTATTTTTGTTATTACTCGAGGTTCTAGGCGGGTCGTTTACCTAATCCTCTGGATGAGTTCATCAATGTTTTCGATGACTTCATCCAACCAGCCCTGCTTGTGACGCTTGTAGGTCGCCTCCCGGGACACCTGCCGTGTTCGAGGGAGAAGAGTAAGAGAAAGAAGTTATTAGTTAATTTTAAATCAGAAGGAAATTCACAGCCCAATGGCTCTCGAGAGCAGAATCGCTAGTGTTTACTGGATTCACTGCCGTGTAATAGCCTTCCTATGAATTGGTTATGAATAATCACGTTACTGTTAATTCTATACGGTCGCCCTCAAGCGCTGATTGCATTCCTGTCCTGGGTATTCAGGAACAGACCACTGATGAGTGTAAGCGAGAATAACGCTTGGCTTCGATATCTATGTAGGCAGCGTACGGAGTCTCTTCTTTGTCAGTACATCTGTCATCTAGATGGAGCCACTGAATGCCTCTTACACTCGCGAATGCTTCATCTATGTTGCCTAACTCATTTTGCACTCTAAAATCACGTTAGGAAATGTGGCCGTCAAATTTATTTTCCTGTTCCTAGTTGATTAAGCGACCGAAAAACTCAATTTCAGGCCTAATAGTGAGTAAGCGCTATATCAATCCCATCTATATGTACGTCTGCTTTCCCCTTATCTCGCCCGTCTCCGATCCCGTCAGCGCATGCCTGATAACGGCGTTTCCGATCAGCAAGGTATGAATTAATGAGCCACGTGTCCTTGCATTTCACGTACCTCGGCGATGACACCGATGCTGTTGGCAATCACCGCTGCCTTCGCCTGGGCACCGCTCATTCCTCCGAGACCGGATGACACAAATACCTGGAAATATTGAGCACCAAACTTATATTCAGTTGTACTAAACGACTCCAGCATGAAGCTCAAATGTGCGGTTGGGTGTCAGCCCCGGACAGACACATAGGGCCGAAAGCAATTTATCCATATAACTTATCCGCGTCAAGAAGGAAACATTTGGTGCCGCTAATGAACATCCACAAAGCAATTTCGATCCATATTCAGGTGGCGCACTTCAAAGCAAGTTTTCAGTAGCAACGCATTTCGCGTCACAGCCTTTGTTATCTGATATGACTGTGTTTTCGCACTCTTGCTTCCTGAAGTGCACATAGTAGTAGCTACCCGTAGCCCTTTTCTTTTTGCAAACTAAATAGTTGAACGGTTCAAGCGGCAATCGCACTTAACTGTTCGTTAAGCAATGTTAGTGGATAATCTCACTCACTTTTCCGCGCAAGTCTTGAAGGTTGAGGTACTTCCGCCCGGCGTTCATCACAGTAATCTACAAAAAAAAAAGTAACAGTGGCGAGTGACAGAAATTGCGCGAGAGTCTCGACAGACCACATGACACACAAAGCCATGGACGTCGTATACATAGTTAAGCAAGAAGGCGTGTCGTCGCTATGGCAACACGCGTACCGTCGTTCCATGCACGATGCCCTGAGGTCCGATGTAGCAGTAGCTTCCGGCAGTCATCTGGCCGTACCTGTAAAGGAAACAGTTACAATCGTAAGGCTCAGTGCACTCCTTCATTATTTACCTCAGCCGCCGGCCTACGGCGTGCGCAGCTGTCCTATGCAGGAACTTATAAATTCCGAGGCCAAGATCACGTAAGTTAACAGCCAAAGTTTAATCTCTACTACATCATTCATCACACCTTCACCCATCATTGATGCCCTGGGGCAATAAATTTCGCTTTTAAAAAAAAGAAACAAAGTAACATTCACTTACTGTAAGTAAGGTAATAGCAGGTAAATGTCAAAGCCTATCTGTGCATGCTATTCAGTTGCAACTAGTGTTGTAGCTTTTTTATTACTTTTTGATCGCAATTGAATTGCATTCATAATTACTAGCATGAAAACTGAAAAAATGTATTTAATTATATTACCACCTACTGTTTACAAAATTAATGGCATTAGACTATATTTACTTGCGGAAATTATTTGAAATTATTTTTAAATTACTCTTTATTTTCAAGCATCAAAAAATACGCTGGATGCAGGTCCAACCTTTTAGGTATCTCAATTCACTGCATCGCGGGAGCAACTGAGCTTCCAACTGGACGCCGAAATGCTTGCCTTGCTTTGAAGATAGGGTCCCCTTCGCCATGCTGAACAGCCATTCTGCTCACGCTATTTAGGAAAACTATGTCCCGTGTCATTATGTCTATTCGTATCAAGCTCCCGAAGCGATGCGGCTTTCCCTTATCTCAGTTTCAGAGTGGTGTCCAAGGCCCTGCATGCGCACACATCGCCACTCGTCCGCGTGCGCAGCTACGCTGGCTTACTGGCCCAGGCTTTTCGCGCGTCGCTGCTGCTTTTGAGGTGCCTGACTCACAAAAAGAGAGGCCAAATCTTTGCCGACCCAACCAGCAGTGGTGCATTTGTAATAAAAGTAATTAGGACAGTAAGTAATTACTTATGCATTTATTGTACTATAACAAAACTGGTCTATCACGTGACAATTATGTTGTTGTTGTTTTTTTTACTGGCACTTCGGTCCTTCAGGCTGAATCATTCTGCAATAATAAGACCATATCCTGCAGTGACAACAGTATTTCAGAAATCGTTCTTTCCCCAACCCGGGAGCTCCGGATTAGGACGCTCGGCTGCTGATCCGGAGTTCCCGGGTTCGAACCCGACCGCGGCGGCTGCGTTTTTATGGAGGCAAAACGCTAAGGCGCCCGTGTGCTGTGCGATGTCAGTGCACGTTAAAGATCCCCAGGTGGTCGAGAGAGAGAGAAGTTGCTGCCAGGAAGAAAGAAAAGGAAAGTAGTGCACAGGCCTGCCCACTGGCTCAAGCCGAGCCACAATCGCTACCACGTGCAGACAGAAGGAGAGTTGAAAGATGGGATAGAAAGATGGGTCGAAATTATTCCGGAGCCCTCCACTACGGCACCTCTTTCTTCCTTTCTTCTTTCACTCCCTCCTTTATCCCTTCCCTTACGACGCGGTTTAGGTGTAACAAGGATATATGAGACAGATACCGCGCCATTTCCTTTCCCCAAAAACCAAAACCACACGATTGAACAGTGGAACTGTCTCCTTTCCTCCATTGTTGAACGTTATGACGTGAACAAAGTTGAAGTTGTTATCGATGCATTGTAATACCCTCCTGATTGGGCAGCACTAGCTGCCTGCAGTATTTATAAATAAATAAATAAATAAATTACAGCTAAAACTTAGCCATTAGGTTACTCAATCAGTAGACATGAAAATTAATTCATTACATTACAAATTAACGTGAAAGTTTTTTAAATTACGTTTCCCCTCTAGTTTCTGCCATGCCTGTGTAGAGTAGGTGAGCCCTTACATGGAGACGCCCATGGCGAACATCCGGTCGTAGTCCTCGGGTGACGAGTGGTTCGGGATGACCATGCCGTTGGTGATGACCACCCGGGGACTGGGCTGCAGTCCGGGGAACAGGCCGAGCGGGTGTCCTGAGTACATGACCAGCGTCTGGGTCTCGCTCATCTGGGACAGGTACTTCATCACCAGCCGGAACTGCGCCAGGTTCACAGAAGAGCGTGCATGACCGCAGCCGTCAGTAAATGGCAAGAAGGAATCGCTGACTATTAGCAGGTGTTAAAATAAGAAACCGCGGTTCGAAACTGTAGTCTTGTCATAATTAAGAACCATACCGCACTGCACAGAGTCCAGTTTACAGTGCGTATAAAGTAGATATACTAGTGTATGAATACTACAGAAACGTTGTCATTGTACTTTTGCTAAAAATCCATTGCAATTCAAGCGCAGAAACCTTCGAACACAAAATGGTCGATACGAAATTGAGCTTTTCAAGTATACTCATTCGTCAAATAATCAACTTTATAATGCTTCTGAACTAAAATTGAGGCTGTGCGGGGGTGGACATGTGGGGTGATGTTATTTTGCTCATGATCAGAGTCAAACATGGGGTCATAAGCAAGTAAAGAACAAGAAGTCGAAATCTTTCTCACTGGTTCTTTCAATGGTCGCTTGACTGCTGACATATTGGGGAAATAATGCATGACAGCGGCGATTATTTTGACTGATTTGCCTTCCGTTAAGCCCCAGCACATTCTAATTCTCAGCCTTCATTTCCGGGTTTCTTATTCTTAGCTCGATTTGACAGAATTGTTAGCAGACTGGAATAGTGCTAGCTACGCCTTGCATCAACTTTTACCATTTCTGTTCAACTTTAACCGGTCTTCGTTCCGCGCGTTGTTTTCTTTTGACCTATTAGTGCTCTCAGCGCATGCAGCCCAGAGGGTTCTCTACCTGCGCCCAGTTGGAGAACACCTGTCCATTGCCGCCATAGGTGACCAACTCTTCCGGAAACTGGGCCACTTGTGGGTCCAGGTTGTTCATGATCATCAACATCACGGCGGCGGCCTGCTTCGACTTGGCCGGATAATCGTCGATCGGGTACGCCCTGTACACGAAGAATCAACCGCACACATATGGTGTTTAGGCTGGAGAACAATGCTCACAAGGAGACAACGCTGTACTTTGTGGGCACAGTGGGGAGAACAAGCAATGAACAGTACACCGGGAAGAGGCTACAGCTTGAAAATAAGGCATTCGGAGTCATCCGTGACGTCTGAGTAAATCGACCGCGTATGCAATTAAGCCCGCTTTTTATTTCTTAATAGACCCTATTAAGCATGAAATGCTCTTAGCTCCCGTTCTCGGCAAGTGCAAGCGAACATTATGCGGGAACCGTGGCGAACTCATGGGAGAACATAACGGTGAATCTAAAGCGTACTTTCTGTTTAGTTTGCCCCTTATTTCGGTATACTATAATCGTTCTAAGTCGATAGATGATAAGGATGTCGATGTTTATGAGCTGTCTAATTGCGTGCAGTCAATTTCTCTCAGTAGTCGCCTCCCAGTGTACAGGATAATCAAAGTAGTCTTACAGCCTTTCTGCTCTTCCATGCACACCGTGACAAGTGTTCGCGCCTTGAAAGAGAAGTGCCTGGCAGCGAACTCTGCAACTAACTCCTTTTGATATGGTCCTCGAACAGAGGGACGGCATCGAAGCGGCTAATTAGCTTCTCTTCTTTCCAGGAATGCGGATTTCACGTCTCATTGTCAGAGCAGTTATCTTTACGTGGCGTTGCGGTCCCAGGTGGAGCGAAATCAGGCAGTTGCTGTGCAAGTCTATAAACTCCCTACTGTATGTACAAACAGCGCAACTACCACCGCCGGCTATTTAAACGGGCAAACAATGGTGTTTGCCATGCACGTGCAATCAGTGCTGCAGTGCTGTCCGCCCCAAAACAGACGAACTTTCCCTCTCCAGCCGGGATATCATCCTCATCAGCAGCCCACGAAATCGCAGAGTGGAGATTCATGTTTATTCCCTCTCGGTCCTCTTTCCATCAGCATCTGTCAGGAGAGCGAGTGGTGACAGTGCTTGCTGCTTCTCTGCATCTCACCGGGTATGGACCTCCTTCATGTTTGTAAACAAACGAGGTGGCGCTGCAGTCGCTAGCGAGCTCGTGGTAGGCAAAAGGTCGGGGAGTGGCGTCGCGGATAGGTGTTGAGCGCGGGTTTTCAAGGCTTGTAGGCGCGTTTACAGTTTCTGCGAATCAAAGCAATGGTCGATGCTTGCAACTTAGTAATTTGTCGAAGCACACGAGCTCGCGTTGTCCACGTGCGGCCTATAAAGAGAAATAGTTTGCCACTGTGTATTGTATATATGGTTAGTAGTAAACATGTAGAAAGCGTTCCTGCCGTTTATTTATGCGCTAGGCATTGAATAAAACAAGTTTTGACATTCTGCACTAGCCGGAATGATTTTACTTCGGGACAGTAGTGAGGGGAAGTGCTGGCGTTGTTTCGTCGGAGCAGACGCGCGCTCATCGTCTGCTGACATACGTACGTGTCGCGCTGCGCGAAAAGTGGGGACAGCGTCGTGTCCCCGATCTCCTGTCTCGCTTAGCGCTGTTTTTAGCCGCATGACCACGCACCAGCCAGGCCGACTTGTCTTCTTGTTAAGCTGGTCGATTTGGTGAAAATTTTTGGTTTCTAGAATTATTTTCTTTCCTAGCCCTGAAGTCTAGTTTCGTGACGAAAAATTATAGCAAAATATTGAGTACAAATTTATAAATTACGCTTTTTAGAAGTGTGGTCGTCAAAAATTGTGAGGTAATTTCTTTGATTCAGTGCCGCATTTCTTTGACCAAAGCGAAAGCGAAGATGCCATAAACGAGGAAATAAATTTCAAGGTTCGTTTTCTGACCTCTCACATTTTGTGCGACTGGATCACTCACCTTCGTAATTCGCATGAAAATCAAATGATTCCATTTGTCGCAAACTATTCCTGAGACGTTGAGGAGCGTAATAAATCTCTCGATTTTTTTCCCTACACGTGCAGTACTGTGTTAGTTATTTTTTGTAAGAAACGTTTTCATGTAACTATGCATGCATAAGTACTGATCATCTAGAAAAAGAACTAATCGCGTCATCATACAGAACAAGGCTTTATGTACATGCTGGCATAAAAAAACTGCGCACTATCTACTCAATTATTTGAGACCTTGGGGGGACTTGACGACGGTGTTAATTATAATTACCCAGAACTGCACCAGGTATAGCTATAAATAAAAGGAATTACTGAAACTAGCGTAGGAATTTCATATTTGCACCAAGTTTAGTTACATATCGCATGCATGAATAACGAAAACACTTTTCATTGCCGCGTCCCCTCTCAATCTCGCCACGTGTCTGTTAGTAGCACGCCTGCGGCTGCTTCTTTCCAAACAAGCTTCGCGATCATGTATTACCTCATGAAACATGACACATGCATGATGCAATGAAAAAGCATATGGCGTTCAGCACACTTAGGGTACGCTATTCTAAGCACACCAACGCGACCGCGCAAGATTGACACAACTTACCAGACTTCTTTCTACTCGAATGAAATAATTACGTCGTCATATCAAGAAACAGTTTCAAGTAAATATTAAATGTCATAAAACGCGCCATTAAAACATGGTGTGCTATTAACAAAAAAAACGCATTCTTGGGGGCCAGTGAACCTGTCGGTGCCCCGTGTACTCCGGCTCAAGGTGATAAGTACGTGTGCAGCTGCATATGTCTTTTTTTTCCTTGAGCAATTATCAGCCTACTATCCTGAAGTTCAGGTGAATGAACGCAGTAACTTGCATGCTATTAAGTGCATTGAGTGGCAGTGCCTATCGACTCCCAGACTTCGCGCTTTACTACCGTGGCCCAATGCCTGTTAGCCAGTTTCCGAATGCGGCATTTATGCGCGAGAAACCTACCGAGGCTAATTTAATATTTTTTATGCTACTACGCGGATCCAGCAGTGACGCAGCTGGTCAATACATGCTGCTTCTGCAGTGCACAGGCTTGAAGCAGCCGCCGGTAACTGCGGTAGCTGCGGTAGGCACGGGCAAGCGGAACCTGTTTAGCCTACCATGCGAAAGTCGCTGATAACATCAGCGCCACCGCATCTTCGTGACGTCGCGGGATGAAGGAGGTCCATAGCGGCGAAGCAAAGCTTGAAAGCCCCAATGTCGTTGCAAAGCGGGACGGTGGCGCCACCGCGTGGTCGCGATGTTGAACTGGGATCACACGAGATGTTTACTAAGAAAAGCGGCTTTGTTCGCATCGACGAGCCGGAACCCTGTTGGGGCGGCTCCACTTTAGGGCTGCAGGAAACGTGCTGTAGACAGCGCAGTAGCGCGCAACGAAAACTTCGTGTTGCTCAGACACGTCCTCTGTGCAGTCGAGGACTTCAACTTGGACCATCATACAGCGCCATTACAGCACGTTTTGGTTTTCTACACCCAATCAAAAATGGGGCAACCTTTCAGATGGTCTTTGGTAACCAATCGAACGACTCTTTGCAGAACATATCAATGTATTATTACGGTTCTGTATGAGCAGTTGTCCATTTTAATGCAGACTGCAACCAAACTGGTTTTTAATCGGCCTGATCGTCCCAAAAATGAACTCTTACCTCCCCCCTCGGGAATCTGATATCTGATGAAGAGAAGCCTTCCAGCCCAAGCGAGCTAGCCTACGTTTTCCAGAAGCACAACCCACATCAGCCACATCCCAAGCAGCTAGGGATAAGCTCATCCGCCCACAACCCACATCCACCCTACAGAAGCGCCATCCACCCTCCAACTACTGAATTGTACCTTCCAGAAGCTCCACCACCAGCCCACCTATCTCCACCCACCACAAGGGCTCCACCCATCATCCCCAAACATATCTAGCCTAGAGAGGAATTTGAGCACGAATTGGCATGCTTTAAGTTTTGGTTGGTAGCACCTATTGTAATGCATGTTCCATTCTATTATCCGATGTTTTCAAACAAGAACTTACTTCATAGCTATGGAGGGCATAAATCGGTACATGTAGATGTGGCCGTAATCCGACAGCTCTTGCGCGAACTCGGGCGCAAGCTGGGCGTGAAGTTTCGCTGGGAAATACCTCAGAGCATTCTTGATGGCTATCTGAAAATAAATGAAACAACAAATGGTCCTGAGATTGCTGATGGTCATGCTTTTCTCCAAGTCGTCATTTAAAGTGCGTTCCACCAACACATCGCAGGACGTGGCGCTGCAACTCAACTTCTGGATCGTTCATTACGGGAATTTCTTAATTCTCTGTTAATAGCTGATTACTAAACCACCACATTCCATTCTCTCCGCCGTTAAAACCTACATATCTTGAGTTTCACGTAATCTGGGAGTTGCTATTTTTTTACATGTGTTTGATCCACTATAAAAATCCTTCCAGCACCAAAATATGCTGCTTTTTTCGTTACTGTAACGCAAAACTGCTTAAAAAAGTGGCTGCCTTTTTAGCATACGCAAACCTGTTATTTTCATGAATGCTTTCCTATTTCTTCATCTGTCGCTATTCATACCGTCCTGCAGAAAGCATCTAAAAGCGCGTCATCGACCACGTTACTGTTTTTTTGTTTCCTTTTAACGTGTCAACGTGCATACTGTGCTACCTAGATTAACTAATGGTCGGAGCTGACGAGGTGTTCGAAGCATATCGGGTAGGTGTGCACACGTATAGACCGGGTGCCGCAATGACAAATGAAAGTCGCGAGGTCACGACCCACCTCGGTCTCCGCCGCGGTAAGCGGGACGTTCCTGATCGGGGCGTGAGGAAGCTCAGGGTTCCTCTTCCTGGGCTCAGGCAGAGGGTCCAGGGGCAGTCCCGAGCATATTTCCTTCAGCGTGCTCATTGCCGTTGTCCGCCGCTGGTCCAAACCCCGAGATGAGATGCGTCCTAGCAAGTAGCGGAACCCTTCTGTTGGGGGTGCGACGAGCCTCCTCCGCTTTTCCACAAGACAAGGACGTCTGTGCGCCTATCTCCCTTGCTTTCCGCAGACTCGCGTCTGGTGCCCCGTTATCTCTGGAAAGTGCCCTCCCGCCCCGCCGTCATCCTGCCATATACTGAATGCCCCGCGAAGCAATCTCGTGTAAACTGCGATGACCCGCCGCGTTCTTCGCGTGTTTGTGCGAACTGCACGGTGGGCTTCAAAGGCCTTCGCTCGGAAGCGCGAAGTGCCTTACCGGTCCTGGCGCTCGACCTCATCATCACGGGTACCCGCGCAAGGTGTGCATGCACATACTTCTTCACCTCTTTATTTTCCCAGATCCCAACCGTTTACTGAAAGGAGTTGGGCTGCAAAACGTGCTCTCATCATAAGACTATCTTGGAATGAGCTGCATTACCGGGACATATGGCACTTCTCCTGCAATGGCATCAACAAAGACAGTTTCAAGCATGTAATATTAACCTTTAACTTGCATCACAGCTCGAACAGTGCTGCCCGCAGGGCTTGAGGCCAAATCAATCTCTCTCCACCATGTCCCCCTATCCCCGCCAGAAAAAAAAAATAAAAAGAAAACGTGCCCATTTTCTACTGAATATGAAGAAACTACACCAATGTGTGGGGCCGTAGCCATAGCGCTGGTCGTACAGCAGCCATATTCGTACTTAGGAATACAGATAAATATTTGCGTCGAACAACATTGGCTGCTCAGCAGGAAAGTTGGTTCGCAGAGAAACGATGCTGCTTAACCAAGTGGATTAGCTGGATTGTTAAGACGATTTCGACCTTTGCGAACATTTGTTGTACCTTTCATCTCCTCATAACTTTCTTTTCTTTTTTAGAAGTATAGTTGGTCTGAGGTCCCAAATGGCTACTTTACTACGGTCGAGATCATTCCGAGCTTAAAGGGGCCCTGAAAGGGGCTCTAATAAAGTTTCAGTATGGCTGGGATGTTAAAGCACGCCTCTTCACGAATACTGTCCAGCATGAAATCTTCTAATGCGCTTTGTAGAATCTGAGTTATCTGCAGTCAAAATTTGAATTTCAGCGTCTTCGCGCCTTTTCCTCTCCTCTCGTCACTTTTTTCACTCTGGAATGTCGGCGCTCCTCCGCCGGCCCCTCCTCCAGGGGAGAACTTCCTGACCCGCCGGAGCTACGCGGCTTATTGGCCGCGGCCATGGTAGCTGCCTGACGTCTGAAAGAATCTAACCAATAGCCGTCTCTCAACATGTATACGTAGATGCGAGCGACGGAGGAGGGTGCGAGCATGAAAATGTCGCCGGGAAGGGCTCGCCAACTTTCGTGCGTGTTTGTGGGTCCTCTGCTGCGTGTAGAAGCGTGTTATTTGGCTCAGGTTTTCATGACAACACAATGCAGTGATTAAGCGAGTTGATGTGATTTCCTCGGAAGGTGTTTCAGAGCCCCTTTAAGGGGATGCCTGAGGGCTCTAGGATGGTTCACTGCTTCCTCGCTCCGCAAGTGGAAAAATGATAGAAGGTGCTCTTGGCTATCGCGGCTACGGTGCAGCCATACGACAGCACTGATGCCTTTTGGAAAATACACGTAAAAGGCATAAAAGAAACGTTTTTCATTCAACCTATGAGTGGAGCAGTAATTCTGGGCCAGCTGTGAAAAGTACGTTGTCGTTGCCGTTGTCACCAATCTACTTGAAATTACGTGCCCTTTCGCAATCCATAGAAGAACTCATCGCTGGTATTCTGGTACGACAAGAATTTGTATTTATAACTCTGACGGACACGACAGCGTTTTTCTCGACATCTGCGCTTTGCACCACCAGAGGGTTGTCATTAGCTTCATTTTTCAACTGGAAATAAAATAGATCAAGCAATTTGCTCCGACCATTTATGTTTTAGAGAACTATAATGTCTCTTATCACGTGGGTCACGAAGTTGTAGGAAGAACCGCTGTTGTTCAAGAGAAAATTTCGCTCACCAGACGACGGTGCAACACATTTTCCTCAAACACGCGCAGAAATAGAGCCCGGAGATAATTAGGCAAGCGGATTGCCATTGACACGGGCAAACGTCAGTTAATTGCTACGACCTTTGTGAAAGCAGTAAATTCTTTACGTGCAGCCTATCCCTCTGCTGCCGTTAAACGGCGCAGATGTTGAAGTGCTTACATCACAGCTTGTTTGTTACGTTCTCGCCAGATGCCTCTCCATACAAAGCTTCTATCGTCCCGCGTTATCTCGTAAAGATACAGAGTAAGATAGATGGGGGAAAGCTGCGATTTGCAACCATTCCCTCTATGACTCGACGAGATAGGCTTCTGCGATGTCCTCGAGAACAGCTGCATAATACCGGCGCCAGTAAGATGACATTTCAGTGGCAGGGCAGGATTTAAAGGGTAAGAAAGAGTGGGGGAGGCTTGGAGGAGCGTGTTGTGTTGTGTAGGGTTTAATGGCACATAGGCAGCTAAGGCCATCATGCGCCAAGCACAAGGTATAGGAAAGTTTACTGCAGAATTTTAGACAAATGTGAAAAATTATCGGTGGTGACTTGGGGGAGCCGCGTAGCCATTCTCGGCCGTATTCGTTGCAAGTGCCGAGGTGAATCGTAACATGGTATGTTTCAAAACTCTCGTATACCGCCCAACAATTCGATGGTACGAAAACGTCTCGCCGTTTTGTAAAACCTGATGGTCCTCTGAGGCTAGGCTTCGGCAAAGGAACCTGCTAGTTCCTCGTCAAGATCAACGAAATTTCCGTGCACGTTCATGTGAATCACTGTAAAACACCATGTAAACCAAGCAGAATGCTTTCACCTTTCTTAGTGGGTAAATGCTTCATAAACACCATGAGACATAGCTATAAAGTTGCTAAAGTGACTAATTAATCATTGATCAGGCATTCTCTAACGAGCTGCAGCGAGAAGAAAAAAATGCACACCTTCTAGTGGGCGACAGTAGACGTACACTATAAACAGAAAGGAGTAAAAAGAGAGTAAGGTGTCCTCCAGTGCGCGCTAAAGGACAGCTTACTCTTTTTTTGCGTCCATACAGGCGTATTCGTGTTTGGAGTGGCATGGAATGCGGTACAGTGTATCGGCGTGGCATATCCTTGAGTCTGAACCTCGTTGCCAGGTCTTGTCCGGGACAGACAGAAAAATCCGTCCGCAGCGTCACTCGGGCGACAGAGCGCAGCGTTTAGGACCACTACCTTCAGCAGCCTCCATCACTGCCACGGCCGCCTCGATCACGCGCGCGCGGCGGGGCTCGCGGCGCACGCCGATCCAGGTGGCCGTGACTGTGCACAGCGAGTTTCGCGCCGCGCCGAAAGATGCCGCCATGGTCGGGCGTTCCTTCCCGAGACCAGTCGACCGCGGGCGTGCAAATTATTCAACACGCGCGGCGCTCTCGCTTCGTTCACACGTCTCGAGTACTGAGCGTGCGCCGCTCAGGGTGCGGGATAAAGCGTAGGCTCCTTTGCACCGAGCGCTGTCTTCGGCCACCATGGGGCTAGGGAGACGCTGTGGTTGACGCATGCGCCGATCCGCCAGCAGCGCAGCGTGTAGTTAGGCGGTCGAAAAGTTTCGCCAGAATTATTCGCCTCCGCGCTCTTTTTCCTCCCTTCCGGCGCACCCGCGCGCCGGCAAAGGAAGCTTAAAGCATTTCATGCTTTTAAAAATGCAGTCATATTTACAATAGCTGGACGAGACTACATACTGCAGGAGAGCGACGCGTGGCGTGATTTACGTGTGCCATTGCATGCGCACGATCTCCGTATTTAGGTGTCCATCCCCTTCCCGTTCTGTAAACACAGCCTCTCCGCTTCGTCGGACCACTTCGTCGGAGACGCAGCAACATGGCGAGAAAGAGCCATTGAATGGATTTTTACTGGGAACGAAAACTTCACGCACAATTGCCCTCAGTGTCTCTTTAACGTTGTTTTTTGCTGGGAAGGCAGCGTCTTTCATGTTGTCGCCATTCACTTTAAAGTTTCTCTGTATTGCGCGTTCATGATTGGGCGCAGCATGCTCACGTGGTCCATTGCTATGCTAACACTGATTTTAATTTTGCTTCTAAAAAGAGAAAACATCAGCACAGGTGCCAAACGCGGCCACGTCGCAGTCGATTACGCGAATGATTGATTACTCGTTGAGGTAAATCTGGTTTTGATCTGATTATAATTCAGGGCCAAAGCAGTGGGAAAGCTTCGCGTTTTTGATCTGCGCTGGTAAGTTTGGACAGATTTGGAGGAGCTCTCATGCAGTGACCAGCTCTCAGGCTTGAGTAAGCCGGCATGAAAGAAGAGGCGTCGCCACCTTTTCGGTACAGAGTACGGTTACCGAGCATGTCCAGTTAATTATTATAATGCGGTGGCAGGCAACAAAAAAACGCTGACAGCACCGACGTACATGAATGCCCGCTGGCGTACTCAAAGCGCATTCCTGCACTAAATGTAAGCAACACTGGGTCATTCGGTGACTTTCCTGCTTTGAATGAATGAATGAATGAATGAATGAATGAATGAATGAATGAATGAATGAATGAATGAATGAATGAACTTTATTTCCTCGTCATAGCGAGTGGAGACTGGGACTAAAGGTACCAATGACCTGACGAAAGGTCCCAGCCCCCTACAGCAAACAGTTTCGACAGCAGTGATAAAAGAAGGAAATACATAGAGAAGGCAAAAGTACAGAATTTACACAATTACAAACATATTACGCTTCTAATACGCACTACACAGCCACAATGCACACATATCACAACTGCACTGTATATATTCCTTTTGTGACGGGATGTACGTACATACAAACAAGCAGAAATTGAACAGAATGACATTGATCAAGAAAAGGAAACAACATCGGCTAGTAGAACGCTTTTTAGAAAGTACCCAATGGAGCGCTAAAGTCTAACAGTTCCTCAACCTTGTTTAATATTTCAGTTGACTGGTATAAAAATGTTTGCTTTCCATAATTTGTTCTTGTTTTCGGCTTGTGTCGGATGTTTCGCCGTAGAAGGTGCCGAGATGTATCTGTATTGAATGTTTTAGAGAATAATTTCTGTTTGTGTACTGTAAGCAGAAGCTTCTTATAATAAATTTTGTCTGCGCGAAGACAGGCTTGTTGAGCTTTGTTGAGCTTTGCGAGTGTGATCTCGCGCAACTTTCTAAACGTGAAATTCCCGAAATGCTAAAAAAAATGGTGACCCCTTTGCTCTGTTCTCAGGGCAGGGGAGAAGGTAGAGTGGTTTCGACAAGGCACCTGGAACCTCGACTAAACATCTCCCCCTATTATCCTAAAATATCCCATTGAGGCTGAATGTGCTAAAATCACCACACATCTTTGAACTTGTACGTCTGTGGCGTACGTCTGTGTAGTCCTTGTCTTGAAGTCGTGTTTATTCATGCTGCTACGGAAACGATGTCAAGCCAACTGCCTCGACAACTCGTTATGTTCAAGTCTTTAACTTGCCGTTGTTTTTGATGTCAGAGGTTCGGGCTTGGCTCTCAGAGCTGCCGCGGCCCGACTAGCCTGTGCTAGATGATCCACCCATGACCGCTCTTTTGGGAATCTGCAACGCAGAGCCACACTTCGTCACATGTCCATGAAACTTGCTATCGTGCCTGGGTCGGAGCCAAAGGTTCACAAACAAAACAAACTTTATATAACATAGAGACGATACTGAGGAATTTCTAGACACTTCTAAGAACACACGCAAGGTGATCTATAAAACAATGTAACACATGCAAAGTAATGCTGGAGAGAGGCTGCAATACTACGAAAGATGCGCACGCTGCGTTACGTCTCCCGTTTTCCGTTCCCTCGATCAAACACCAAAACGATGCGTATTTCAGTAGTGCTTGCTTGGGGGCTAACTGGTTCATATTTTCAAGGCGGAATACTTTTTAGCACACCATGTAAAGGGCACAAGACAGCGCCTGTCTTGTCCCCTTTATATGGTGTGCTAAAGAGTATTCCGCCTTGAAGAAGATAAGTCGTCTCGCCTTTTCGGCCAGAGCTCTTTGGTTATCTAGCCAAGCGCTCCAGGTTAATTGTTAGTGAAGCATATATAGAGTGATAATGTTGAAGCACGTACTCGTTCTGCTTGCTCCATGCACATTTATATTTGATTAGTGACACTTTTTGGCTCGGGACATTCTTTTTTTTCCAACCTTTTCTCCGTGGTATGAGTCGAGTTCCAAGACGTGGGATGCTGCCAACCAGTGTCAGATTTCGGTGGTACAGGTATTCCAACTCGGTACACCTATCGAATTTTAATTAGCCGGCTTGCTGTTTAACCTGCCTTATCTGCTTTTCGGCGTCCGGATCCGCCGGTAGTACAATATCAGAATGCTGCTTGAGGCGGTTGCAAAAAAAAATGTGTAGAAAAATAAACAGCATCAGCTGGTATATAGTATATCAGTGTGACCTCCTGCTGGCTGACAGCTATTATAGAAAATATGGAAGAGTCAATGAGGCACCATAGTTCTTCTTTGCAGAAGTAAACTGCATAAGAGCAACAGGATAAAAATAAAGGGATTTACAAGGTGTAAACAAAATGCTCGGAGTTTGCGTTTTTTTTTTTTTCATAATCGCGACTGCAGAATGAAATTGCGATTGAAAAATCCACCCGAATCGAGGGAAGCGCAAGTTACAGTGTTCTCTTCGTTAACGGAAACAGATTCAGAGTTGACAACTGCGCGAAATGACTGCTGTTTTCCTAAGCCACTGTATATAGAAAACAGACATAGATACAAAATCACTTTATTTAAACGACAGACTAACTGCTCGAACGATTCTGGGCATGGAGCACCAAGGGGCACTGGTCGTCCAGCTTGGTACGACACCAGCCGGGTACTCCGGGTATACGAAAGGGGGGGAGGGGGGGGGGGGGGGGGGGCTGCTGGGAACACAGACAGACAATGCTCCACGTTGACATAGGGTTAGGGGAAGAAAGGGTCAGACCGCAGGCGGGTTGGGGTGAGAAGAGTTTTGGTGCAGAGCATGCGGATGAAGAATAATATATATGGAGCAAGGAAAACATAATGTAACAAAATATCGCACGTGTACATTGCGAAAGAAAGATAAAATAAAACTGGTGCAAGGACGATTAGCGAAATTTAATAATAATAATAATTGGTTTTTGGGGAAAGGAAATGGCACAGTATCTGTCTCACATATCGGCGGTCACCTGAACCGCGCCGTAAGGGACGGAATAAAAGAAGGAGTGAAAGAAGAAATGAAGAAAGAGGTGCCGTAGTGGAGGGCTCCGGAATAATTTCGACCACCTGGGGATCTTTAACGTGCACTGACATCGCACAGCACACGGGCGCCTTAGCGTTTTTCCTCCATAAAAACGTAGCCGTCGGGGTCAGGTTCGAACCCGGGAACTCCGGATCAGTAGCCGAGCGCTCTAACCACTGAGCCACTGCGGCGGGTAATTTCACGTGCTTAAAAAAAAGAAAATCGGAACAAAGGTGTCGCAACAAAGGAACCGCAGCAACACCACAAAGCACCATCGCTTGCATTCGAACGCGACACAAGAGAGGCGTATTTATTACTCTATATTTATGCGGCATTGTTTATTTCCATTCGCCTTTTCTTTATCGACCGCACCCCGTTCTTCCCGAACAATGCGGCTCGAAAAATTTCAAACAAACGGCTTTGAACGGGGGGCTCCGGTGCATAATGTATAGTATATACTCCACAGTACAGCGGGTCCCGACTGAAGGAAGTCGGAGAATGATAAAAACGATATCGGCGGGGATGACTGTCACAGCGACGTGAAGGACGGCGTTGCATGGTAGTTCCAGTGCTGAAAATGCATACAGAGTTTCACATTCGACTCCGGGAGGGAAATAAAAAGATTCACACAAATCGAGGCAGCGGTGTTCCCGGCTGTCTTACCGATAAAAAGACTCACCGTCGGTTCTGTGAACCCATTGTGCGTGTGCGTGTACGCATAATGTCGCGGTGATTTAGAGTCGCGACGCAGGAACATCATTCAGGCCTGTATCCGGGCTTTTTCTCGCTTGTGGTGCGTTACGACGACTTGGGAAAAAAATAAATAAACAGAAGCCTGAAAAAAAAGTAGCTGTCCCCCCGAGGTACTGTATACACGGCTCCGAATGCCAGCGGAACTTAATCAGCCTCCCAGAGTAGTGGGGATCACCTCTCGGAGAGTTCCTCAACTTTTTATTTTCCCTTTCTCTTTTATTTTGCTGTCCCACTCACTTTCTTCGTACGTTCCTGCACTGCGTTCGCCGCAGCGGCGATGCTTGGAGAAAATTCATGCGCGCATACAACACCGGGGATGTACCGGGGACGTCACTTCCACGCGCCATAAACATGTCGGACCGAGACGCCTACTACGCCTGCGCACATAACCTCCCCCCTCCCCCCCCACCCCCCCCCCCACCCCCCGGTCCGTCGGCGTCGTGCAGGCGAATGCGATGCCACCTCGCGTCAAAGACCGAATCCGTGCGCTTGACGTTTACGAAGGCGCGTTCTGCTAGATCGCGTCGTGCACTGTGGGGTGACATCGCGACGCGACAGCGCGAGACAGGAGTTCAAAACGACAAAAAAAAAGGACTCCGTGTGTATGCGCGTGTTCGGCCCTCCTCTCGCCCTTCTAAGAACGCGCTTCCATCAGCGCGAAGGGCCCGACCACGCTGTGGGCGCCATGATGAAGCGAGGCAGCCAGCTTCGCGAGGGAGGGGGAACTCGTTGGGAGGTGTGACTTCTGGGAAAGAGTTTTCAAACAAACAATCCCCCACTACTGTCGCCGAAGATGTGTGCGTGCGGGAGAGGGGTGGCGCGCGACGCGTCACCTGCAAAAACAAGGCCGCCATTTTGTGTGGTGTCTCCGCGAATCCGCAGGGCTTCTGTCTCTTTGGCGGATGCCGACGCCGTCGCCTTCTCGTTCTGGTTGTCGTCTGCGAAGATGACGGCGGCGCGCCATCTGCAAAGCTTTGCGGACTTGTCGTCTGCTTCTGCGCCCGCTTTTGCAAGTTGGCGCTCCCTGGATGATGTGCAGTCTGGCCTTGCATGGAGACGGTCGTTGGCAGACCTCGACCTTTCCTTTCTCACAATTTTGTCTTTACATATTCTTTTTTCTTCACTGGCTATTCATTTTGTCTGCGTGCAGCCATGACCTCGGGGGCTGGCTGGACTGCTCCGCCATGTCATGGTGAATGTCCTCAAGCCTGAAAAAACAGAAACCAAACGAGTCGAGTTAACGTCGACTTGAAGGGGAAAACGTAGTTCGTAACTTAAAGAGCAGTTGCAGTTCTTAATAATAATAAGTGGTTTTGGGGGAAAGGAAATGGCGCAGTATCTGTCATATATCGTTGGACACCTGAACCGCGCCGTAAGGCAAGGGATAAAGGAGGAAGTGAAAGAAGAAAGGAAGAGAGAGGTGCCGTAGTGGAGGGCTCCGGAATAATTTCGACCACCTGGGGATTTTAAAGGGACGCTGAAGCACTTTTCGAAAGAAAAAATGAGTTCTCTACGTCATTTTATAGCTTTTAGTCCGCTGAAAAAGAATATCTCATGCAAAAAGAGCGGAAATAGGCGAAAAAAAGCTGCTTTTTGGAAGAAAACGCGCCCCATCGTCTCAGGGCACCGAGCGAACGCCGCTCTTGACCGCGATTGGACGGAACCGTCGTGACGTCATCCACGGGGATCTCCAGCCGGCATCGACGGCGTTGCTGTGTATAGCGCGTCGCTTCAGCTGGCTTTTAAGGACTACATTTTGGAAATTATGGATAATTCAAGCAGTTTAGAACAGTTTGGACTTTCACCGTACATGTTCGAGCCATCAGCAGCTTCAGAAAACGGCGGAACCAACTACGCAGCGGAGTGCACCGGCAGAGAAAGTCAAGTCGCGACATTTTCACGCGTTGAAAATCTCGACTGGATGTATGGGTGGATGACAGCATTTATTTCCACCGTAAATGGAGACCCCTTACTACTTACCGCCCCCGGCACGCAGGCCTGTGGTGCGGGGGACGGAGCCTCCGTGACTAAAGGCTAACAAAAAGATTTTTTCTTCCGAGCGGGTTCTTCCAGTGTTTCTTCCTAGCGGGTTCTTCGCTGCGCAGCAGGGCTTCCCAGCTTTCTCTGCTATCAATATCTTCGTCGACTCCGGGGTAGTCGGCGCATTCCCATTTTCTCTGCTTCCGGGTAACCGTGGAACCGCCGGACTGTCGGAACCTGGACGAGCGCGCGCAAACCTATTCCGAAATCGTTGAGAACTACAGACTAAACAGAAAACTGGTGCCACCGCCTGATAAGAAGCTAAGTAATAGAGAAGCGACCGCATGGCGGCGCTTGCAAGCCGGAAATCTCGTTAACCCAGTATGGGCCTTTCACGTCCTATCAGGGTAACACGAAAACCAAATCGCGACTGATATGTATGTTTTGCCTAGGTGCATGCGCGTGCATATCTTTTGTGTGGGTGCATGTGCAAGTGGCAATAACAAATATGTAAATTGCGCCGAATCGTTTTTGTGTACCGCTGCTGCATAAAAGCCTGGCCACCAACTTCTTGTAACGCCTGTAAACATGATCTAAATCATATCACCGGCACACTTACAAGAGTCGCGCGAGGTAAAGCATTAGTTTGTTCATTTATTTATAGTTACTTGCCTAATTACTCCCAAAGGATTTTAGAACTACAAAAGAATGCCAAACTGGATTAGTTGGAGTGGGTTCACAGCTGTATATACTGCAGCGCGAAGAGACGAGGCGACCGAGAGGAAGTTCCCGTGTGCGCTTTCCTTCTGTCGCATGTTCGGCCGACTGTTCAAACATGAAACTTCTGCACTTACCCCCTTGCGTTGTTTTTCTTTTTTTTTTGCATGCTGAACACGCTTTTGAGCAATAATTATGCCTGCGTTTCGGAGCTCGCAGTGCTGCTCATCAAAACTAGTGTACTGCGAGATATAGTTGCTGCTGTTGCGTATCGAGATAACCTGCAGAACTACTGTGGCAGATATATGCGCACTGCGGCTCGATGACTTTGCCGTTCTGACTCAAGCACTAATTTGCATGAATTTTGGCGCCATTGTAGATCGTCATTCATGACAAACCGTTCATGAATAACAATAATAATTGGTTTTTGGGGAAAGGAAATGGCGCAGTATCTGTCTCATATATCGTTGGACACCTGAACCGCGCCGTAAGGGAAGGGATAAAGGAGGGAGTGAAAGAAGAGAGGAAGAAAGAGGTGCCGTAGTGGAGGACTCCGGAATAATTTCGACCACCTGGGGATCTTTAACGTGCACTGACATCGCACAGCACACGGGCGCCTTAGCGTTTCGCCTCCACAAAAAACGCAGCCGCCGCGGTCGAGTTTGAACCCGGGAACTCCGGATCAGTAGTCGAGCACCATAACCACTGAGCCACCGCGGCGGGTCCGTTCATGAATGCAAATGTTTGCATTGCTCAAGTATACTAGGTTGATATAACCAGTTTTTATTCAGTTAGGTGCAGCTGCATGTGCTGCGCGCTGATGAAAGATTAAAAGGATTGCTTGTGCTGCCAGGAGGTGCAAAAAAATCGGGAAGAAACAAAGAGACGCACTGGGCGTACAAGAGCTCAAAGGCAGTGCTGGAAGTGGCTTTAGCTCAGCATGGATTTGAACCAGCTAGAAAAGGCAAAAAATTCACAAACAGGTAAGACAGCAATATAACGAAAAGAGAAATATTGATGCACATATTTTGTGCAGGCAGTTTCGGCATGCTGCGTACCGCCAGATTGTCTGGTTAACGTGGAAGAGGCTGGGGGAGAACAACCGACGGATTCTACCAAGCTGTGTGCTGTGGGCTGTTCGAAAGAAGTTCCTGGTTTACATACAGGCTTCGAGGATTACACGGAACGCCCGAACGAGAGAAAGTAAACGGCACTGGGAGAAGAGATTCCGGAGCCCTCCACTACGGCAGCTCTTTCTTCCCTTCTTCTTTCACTAATTCCTTTATCCCTTCCCTTATGGCGCGGTTCAGGTGTCCAACGATATACGAGACAGATACTGCGCCATTCATTTCCCCAAAAACCAATTAAATTAAATAAATAAAAACTAGGAGAAGATTACGTTGATCTGTGGTTCGCCAAAGCCCGGGCCGCAGCGAAGCACGCGCAGCCGGACGGCCGGCCCTCTCTCCGCGAATGGCGTCACTTCCACCAGTTCTCCCTCTGCAAAAAAATCACACACATGATTTTCAAGGTCCCTTCTTCCCACCCACAGCGTTTCATACGATTTGAAAACCGTTTCAGCTTCCCTTTAACGTTCACTGACATCGCACAACACACAGGCGCCTTAGCGTTTTGCCTCCATAAAAACGCAGCCGCCACGGTCGGGTTCGAACCCGGGAACTCCGGATCAGTAGCCGAGCGCTCTAACCACTGAGCCACCGCGGCGGGTCAGGGTCAGGAGTTGGTGGAAAAAGAAAGAAGGAAAAAGGAAAGAAAATTGGTTTTGGGGGAAACAAATGGCGCAGTATCTCTCTCTCTCGCACCTCGGCGGACGCCTGAGCCGCGCCGTAAGTGAATGGATAAAGGAAGGACTGAGAGAAGGAAGGAAGAAAGAGGTGCCGTAGTGGAGGGCTCCGGAATAATTTCGAACACCTGGGGATTTTTAACGTGCACCACTGACATCGCACAGCACAGGGGCGCCTTTGCGTTTCGCCTCCACAGGAACGCAGCCGCCGCCGCGTTCGAGTTCGAACCCGGGTGCTCCGGATCAGTAGCCGAGCGCCCTAGCCCCTGAGCCACCGCGGCGGGTAAAATCGCATGCGCAGGGCATGAAAGTGGGTTCTGCATATAAACGCTAAGGCGCCCGTGTGCTGTGCGATGTCAGTGCACATTAAAGATCCCCATGTGATCGAAATTATTCTGGAGCCCTCCACTACGGCACCTCTTTCTTCCTTTCTTCTCTCAGTCCCTCCTTTACCCCTCCCCTTACGGCGCGGTTCAGGTCTCCGCCGATATGCGAGACAGATACTGCGCCATTTCCTTTCCCCAAAAGCCAATATTCAATATATAGATTTTCTTTCGACCATGGTTAACCAGAGCTAAACCATCAGCAATTTTTTGACGACAGGAAAGGGCGCAGTAGCTCTCAGATCTCGACATATCGGTGGACACCTCAACCCTGCGCAAGCATGTGTATTGAAGCATGTGTTTTGAGGAAACGAAATGTTTTTGAGCAAAGGCAAGGGCGCAGAAGCTGTGAGGTCTCGTCTTCTTTTACATTTTGCTTTCACATTTTGGGGACACCTTTTCGTCGACATTTTAAGAAAATTAAGGCGCATAGCAGGCTCCCCAGGCAAGTAGACACCTCAATCGCGCTATCAGATGTGTGGCGATGGTGTCCGCGTGAAGAAAACCGTGCTTTCACACAATATTTCGTATTAACATTGCGTCGTTTCGAAAGCATATTGCGCACATACGTGTTTGCGAATTACGCGCGACTTCCAGTCGACTATGCTTGAGAATGGAGTGAACTGCCTGCGTTAGTGCCGATTGCGCTACACTCAGGCGAAGAATGCCACTTTCGCAAACACACTAAAAGGTAAGCAGTATACTTCAATTTACTTTCCATTCTATTTGAAAGGACTCAAATGCCGCCCACTTTGCCTCATTCACGACATGCCATTTGGGATATAGCACGGCTTTGTTTTTGAGGACCGTATGCAAACGAAGGAAATAATGGGACAACATTGCAATGAAACCCTACGAAAAAGAGAGCGCACAGGTATTCCTGCAATGCTGTGGGCGAACAGTTGAACCCAGCTGTGACAGGAAGCAACGCAAGAAAATGAGAACAAATTGTTGCTGAATACAGGAAAGTTGCAGTAACTTGGAACCGTGCCGTAAAGGTGAGAATTATTTTGGAGGAAAGGCGAACTATTATTCCCAACCTAAGCGGCGGACACAGCCGCGAAGGGAGTGCTGAGGACTGAAGGAATAATAATAATTAATAATTGGTTTTTGGGGAAAGGAAATGGCGCAGTATCTGTCTCATATATCGTTGGACACCTGAACTGCGCCGTAAGGGAAGGGATAAAGGAGGGAGTGAAAGAAGAAAGGAAGGAAGAGGTGCCGTAGTGGAGGGCTCCGGAATAATTTCTACCACCTGGGGATCTGTAACGTGCACTGACATCGCACAGCACACGGGCGCCTTAGCGTTTTTCCTCCATAAAAACGCAGCCACCGCGGTCGGGTTCGAATAATAATAATTGTTTTTTTTTGGGGGGGGGGGAGGAAATGGCGCAGTATCTGTCTCATATATCGTTGGACACCTGAACCGCGCCGTAAGGGAAGGGATAAAGGAGGGAGTGAAAGAAGAGAGGAACAAGTAGGTCCGTAGTGGAGGGCTCCGGAATAATTTCGACCACCTGGCGATCTTTAACGTGCACTGACATCGCACAGCACACGGGCGCCTTAGCGTTTTTCCTCCATAAAAACGCAGCCACCGCGGTCTGGTTCGAATAATAATAACTGTTTTTTTATGGGGGGGGGGGGAAGGAAATGGCGCAGTATCTGTCTCATATATCGTTGGACACCTGAACCGCGCCGTAAGGGAAGGGATAAAGGAGGGAGTGAAAGAAGAGAGGAACAAGTAGGTCCGTAGTGGAGGGCTCCGGAATAATTTCGACCACCTGGGGATCTTTAACGTGCACTGACATCGCACAGCACACGGGCGCCTTAGCGTTTTGCCTTTATAAAAACGCAGCCGCCGCGGTCGGGTTCGAACCCGGGAACTCCGGATCAGTAGCCGAGCGCTCTAACCACTGAGCCACCGCGCCGGGTCAGGGTCAGGAGTTGGTGGAAAAAGAAAGAAGGAAAAAGGAAAGAAAATTGGTTTTTGGGGAAACAAATGGCGCAGTATCTCTCTCTCTCGCACCTCGGCGGACGCCTGAGCCGCGCCGTAAGTGAGTGGATAAAGGAAGGACTGAGAGAAGGAAGGAAAAAAGAGGTGCCGTAGTGGAGGGCTCCGGAATAATTTCGACCACCTGGGGATTTTTAACGTGCACCACTGACATCGCACAGCACACGGGCGCCTTTGCGTTTCGCCTCCACAGGAACGCAGCCGCCGCCGCGTTCGAGTTCGAACCCGGGTGCTCCGGATCAGTAGCCGAGCGCCCTAGCCACTGAGCCACCGCGGCGGGTAAAATCGCATGCGCGCGGCATGAAAGTGGGTTCTGCATAAAACGCCGGTGCACTTTGATGCATTCAGCGTAACGCTAGGTGTGTTCGAGGCGACGCCTGCCGTGGAGACCGCCAGTCGCCCGACCACAAACGCAGCCAGGGAGATGCAGCTTTGCTGTGCGATGTCAGTGCACATTAAAGATCCCCATGTGGTCGAAATTATTCTGGAGCCCTCCAATACGGCACCTCTTTCTTCCTTTCTTCTCTCAGTCCCTTCTTTACCCCTCCCCTTACGGCGCGGTTCAGGTCTCCGCCGATATGCGAGACAGATACTGCGCCATTTCATTTCCCCAAAAGCCAATATTCAATATATAGATTTTCTTTCGACCTTTCGACCATGGTTAACCAGAGCTAAACCATCAGCAATTTTTTGACGAAAGGAAAGGGCGCAGTAGCTCTCAGATCTCGACATATCGGTGGACACCTCAATCCTGCGCAAGCATGTGTATTGAAGCATGTGTTTTGAGGAAACGAAATGTTTTTGAGCAAAGGCAAGGGCGCAGAAGCTGTGAGGTCTCGTCTTCTTTTACATTTTGCTTTCACATTTTGGGTACACCTTTTCGTCGACATTTTAAGAAAATTAAGGCGCATAACAGGCTCCCCGGGCCAGTAACCTCAATCGCGCCATCAGATGTGTGGCGGTGGTGTCCGCCTGAAGAAAACCGTGCTTTCACACAATATTTCGTATTAACATTGCGTCGTTTCGAAATCATATTGCGCACATACGTGTTTGCGAATTACGCGCGACTTCCAGTCGCCTATGCTTGAGAATGGAGTGAACTGCCTGAGTTAAGGCCGATTGCGCTACACTCAGGCGAAGAATGCCACTTTCGAAAACACACTAAAAGGTAAGCAGTATACTTTAATTTACTTTCCCTTCTACATGAAAGGACTCAAATGCCGCCCACTTTGCCTCATTCACGACATGCCATTTGGGATATAGCACGGCTTTGTTTTTGAGGACCGTATGCAAACGAAGGAAATAATGGGACAACATTGCAATGAAACCCTACGAAAAAGAGTGCGCACAGGTATTCCTGCAATGCTGTGGGCGAACAGTTGAACCTAGCTGTAACAGGAAGCAACGCAAAAAAAAAATGAGAACAAATTGTTGCTGAATACAGGAAACTTGCAGTAACTTGGAACCGTGCCGTAAAGGTTCGAATTATTTTGGAGGAAAGGCAAACTATTATTCCCAACCTAAGCGGCGGACACAGCCGCGAAGGGAGTGCTGAGGACTGAATGAGTAATAATAATTAATAATTGGTTTTTGGGGAAATGAAATGGTGCAGTATCTCTCTCATATATCGTTGGACACCTGAACCGCGCCGTAAGGGAAGGGATAAGGGAGGGAGTGGAAGAAGAAAGGAAGGAAGAGGTGCCGTAGTGGAGGGCTCCGGAATAATTTCGACCACCTGGGGATCTTTAACGTGCACTGACATCGCACAGCACAGGGGCGCCTTAGCGTTTTTCCTCCATAAAAACGCAGCCGCCGCGGTCGGGTTCGAACCCGGGAACTCCGGATCAGTAGCCGAGCGCCCTATTCATCACTCAGTGCGGCGGGCCAAGCGGGCAGAGGCGCTAGAGAAACGCTTCCGCTCCTACAAAGACGAGGACGTGGTCTACGTGGATGCCGCTGAGTATGGTAAGAACACGATGACCGTCGCGGTCGTCAATAATAAACAACTCCTCAAAATAAGTGCCTCCATACTCTCGGGTAGCCCAGAGACTGCACAGGAAGCTGCCATAGCACTGGCTTGTGTAGGCACAAAAGCGAGATACATCATCAGTGACTCCAAAGTTGCCATACTAAATTTCAGCAGGGGCCGGGTCTCCCTTCTAACGAATACAATTCTAAGCCGTCATGTAATAGACCGGAAAATTATGCTAGTCTGGACACCAGCACATGCATCCCTGCCTGGTAATGAGACGGCCCACGAGTTCGCCCGAGGCTTTTCTTTCCGGGCGGACCCGAGCGAGGTGGTCTTTACAGACAGGGATCGCATGGTGACCTACAGAGAAATTACACAACACTATCGTTTGCAACGAGCTAGACTTCCTCCAGCGGATAGATCCTTGTCCAGATACCAAGCCATCAACTGGCGCCGGTTACAAACTTACACATTTCCAAACCCGGCCCTCTGGAGTCTTATGTACCCAGGGCAATTTTCAGAAAAAATGCGCGAACTGCGAACTTAGGGCCACCTTGGACCACATACTATGGGAATGTCCTCATGCTCCCCGGGAGGGACGAGGTATTAACACAAAAGATCAATGGGAGACCTTACTACTGAGCTCCGACCCGGCGACTCAGTTACAACTCGTCCGACTGGCCGAAGCCGCCGCCGAGAGTCAAGACCTTTCGGCCGTCGTCTAGGCGGGTAGCCCTCTGGCTACCCTCTTTCTGTTGGATATTGATAGTTTTCCTATCCTATCCTATCCGAGCGCTCTAACCACTGAGCCACCGCGGCGGGTCAGGGTCAGGAGTTGGTGGAAAAAGAAAGAAGGAAAAAGGAAAGAAAATTGGTTTTTGGGGCAACAAATGGCGCAGTATCTCTCTCTCTCTCGCACCTCGGCGGACGCCTCAACCGCGCCGTAAGTGAATGGATAAAGGAAGGACTGAGAGAAGGAAGGAAAAAAGAGGTGCCGTAGTGGAGGGCTCCGGAGTAATTTCGACCACCTGGGGATTTTTAACGTGCACCACTGACATCGCACAGCACACGGGCGCCTTTGCGTTTCGCCTCCACAGGAACGCAGCCGCCGCCGCGTTCGAGTTCGAACCCGGGTGCTCCGGATCAGTAGCCGAGCGCCCTAGCCACTGAGCCACCGCGGCGGGTAAAATCGCATGCGCACGGCATGAAAGTGGGTTCTGCATAAAACGCCGGTGCACTTTGATGCATACAGCGTAACGCTAGGTGTGTTCGAGGCGACGCCTGCCGTGGAGACCGCCAGTCGCCCGACCACAAACGCAGCCAGGGAGAAGCAACTTTGCTGTGCGATGTCAGTGTACATTAAAGACCCCCATGTGGTCGAAATTATTCTGGAGCCCTCCACTACGGCACCTCTTTCTTCATTTCTTCTCTCAGTCCCTCCTTTACCCCTCCCCTTACGGCGCGGTTCAGGTCTCCGCCGATATGCGAGACAGATACTGCGCCATTTCATTTCCCCAAAAGCCAATATTCAATATATATATATATGCAGATTTCCTTTCGACCATGGTTAACCAGGGCTAAACCATCAGCAATTTTTTGACGACAGGAAAGGGCGCAGTAGCTCTCAGATCTCGACATATCGGTGGACACCTCAACCCTGCGCAAGCATGTGTATTGAAGCATGTGTTTTGAGGAAACAAAATGTTTTTGAGCAAAGGCAAGGGCGCAGAAGCTGTGAGGTCTCTTCTTTTACATTTTGCTTTCACATTTTGGGGACACCTTTTCGTCGACATTTTAAGAAAATTAAGGCGCATAACAGGCTCCCCGGGCCAGTACACACCTCAATCGCGCTATTAGATGTGTGGCGGTGGTGTCCGCCTGAAGAAAACCATGCTTTCACACAATATTACGCATTGGCATTGCGTCGTTTCAAAATCATATTGCGCACATACGTGTTTGCGAAATACGCGCGACTTCCAGTCGCCTATGCTTGAGAATGGAGTGAACTGCCTGCGTTAGTGCCGATTGCGCTACACTCAGGCGAAGAATGCCACTTTCGCAAACACACTAAAAGGTAAGCAGTATACTTTAATTTACTTTCCCTTCTATATGAAAGGACTCAAATGCCGCCCACTTTGCCTCATTCACGACATGCCATTTGGGATATAGCACGGATTTGTTTTTGAGGACCGTATGCAAACGAAGGAAATAATGGGACAACATTGCAATGAAACCCTACGAAAAAGAGAGCGCACAGGTATTCCTGCAATGCTGTGGGCGTTCGCCGATGCTCGTCGCGATATGCTCGCGGCCTATAGGGCGCAGGGCATACTACCAGACTCCATCAAGACGCTATTGTGGCCGCAGGGCAGTGCGCGCACTCGTGAGCGAACTTTGGTGAGCCTCTGTGCATTCCTCGAACACACGGGCTTGACGTCCCGTCTGTTCTCCGTCAGGTAGTTACACGCAGTGACCGAACGCTCCGCGAGTTCTACCTTGAACGATTAATAACTGGACGCCCCACTCCAGTTGTAACCTACACAGTGCTGTGCGCGTGTGTGATTTAATTCCTCTAAAATGAATTAATCACGCGCACAACCTGGACACATTTCTTATTGTGTAAATAGTTCGTACATATTATTTCTCCCCCTGTCCTCTGTTCCTGTCCCCTCACCTCTTTCATTTCATTTCTCCATTCTGCCTGCTGTCCTTTATTTCCGCTGCCCCAGCTCAGGTGCTTCAGTATCGATGGCAGATGCCGGGGCTAGCAAAAATCTTTTCCTTCCTTTTTACTATTATTTTTAATAAAACCACTACCACCACCACCGAACAGTTGAATCCAGCTGTGACAGGAAGCAACGCAAGAAAATGTGAACAAATTGTTGCTGAATACAGGAAAGTTGCAGTAACTTGGAACCGTGCCGTAAAGGTGAGAATTATTTTGGAGGAAAGGCGAACTATTATTCCCAACCTAAGCGGCGGACACAGCCGCGAAGGGAGTGCTGAGGACTGAAGGAGTAATAATAATAATTGGTTTTTGGGGAAATGAAATGGCGCAGTATCTGTCTCATATATCGTTGGACACCTGAACCGCGCCGTAAGGGAAGGGATAAGGGAGGGAGTGAAAGAAGAAAGGAAGGAAGAGGTGCCGTAGTGGAGGGCTCCGGAATAATTTCGACCACCTGGGGATCTTTAACGTGCACTGACATCGCACAGCACACGGGCGCCTTAGCGTTTTTCCTCCATAAAAACGCAGCCGCCGCGGTCGGGTTCGAACCCGGGAACTCCGTATCAGTAGTCGAGCGCCCTAACCACTGAGCCACCGCGGCGGGGCCGGGTTCGAACCCGGGAACTCCGGTTCAGTAGACGAGCGCTCTAACCACTGAGCCACCGCGCCGGGTCAGGGTCAGGAGTTGGTGGAAAAAGAAAGAAGGAAAAAGGAAAGAAAATTGGTTTTTGGGGAAACAAATGGCGCAGTATCTCTCTCTCTCGCACCTCGGCGGACGCCTGAGCCGCGCCGTAAGTGAATGGATAAAGGAAGGACTGAGAGAAGGAAGGAAGAGGTGCTGTAGTGGAGGGCTCCGGAATAATTTCGACCACCTGGGGATTTTTAACGTGCCCCACTGACATAGCAGAGCACACGGGCGCCTTTGCGTTTCGCCTCCACAGGAACGCAGCCGCCGCCGCGTTCGAGTTCGAACCCGGGTGCTTCGGATCAGTAGCCGAGCGCCCTAGCCACTGAGCCACCGCGGCGGGTAAAATCGCATGCGCATGGCATGAAAGTGGGTTCTGCATAAAACGCTGGTGCACTTTGATGCATTCAGCGTAACGCTAGGTGTGTTCGAGGCGACGCCTGCCGTGGAGACCGCCAGTCGCCCGACCACAAACGCAGCCAGGGAGATGCAGCTTTGCTGTGCGATGTCAGTGTACATTAAAGATCCCCATGCGGTCGAAATTATTCTGGAGCCCTCCACTACGGCACCTCTTTCTGCATTTCTTCTCTCAGTCCCTCCTTTACCCCTCCCCTTACGGCGCGGTTCAGGTCTCCGCCGATATGCGAGACAGATACTGCGCCATTTCCTTTCCCCAAAAGCCAATATTCAATATATAGATTTTCTTTCGACCATGGTTAACCAGGGCTAAACCATCAGCAATTTTTTGACGACAGGAAAGGGCGCAGCAGCTCTCAGATCTCGACATATCGGTGGACACCTCAACCCTGCGCAAGCATGTGTATTGAAGCATGTGTTTTGAGGAAACGAAATGTTTTTGAGCAAAGGCAAGGGCGCAGAAGCTGTAAGGTCTCGTCTTCTTTTACATTTTGCTTTCACATTTTGGGGACACGTTTTCGTCGACATTTTAAGCAAATTAAGGTGCATAACACCAGGCCAGTACACACCTCAATCGCGCTATCAGGTGTGTGGCGGTGGTGTCCGCTTTAAGAAAACCGTGCTTTCACACAATATTTCGTATTGGCATTGCGTCGTTTCGAAATCATATTGCGCACATACGTGTTTGCGAATTACGCGCGACTTCCAGTCGCCTATGCTTGAGAATGGAGTGAACTGCCTGCGTTAGTGCCGATTGCGCTACACTCAGGCGAAGAATGCCACTTTCACAAACACACTAGAAAGTAGGCAGTATACTTCAATTTACTTTCCCTTATATTTGAAAGCACTCAAATGCCGCCCACTTTGCCTCATTCACGACATGCCATTTGGGATATAGCACGGCTTTGTTTTTGAGGACCGTGTGCAAACGAAGGAAATAATGGGACAACATTGCAATGAAACCCTACGAAAAAGAGAGCGCACAGGTATTCCTGCAATGCTGTGGGCGAACAGTTGAACCCAGCTGTGACAGGAAGCAACGGAAAAAAAAATGAGAACAAACTGTTGCTGAATACAGGAAAGTTGCAGTGACTTGGAACCGTGCCGTAAAGATGAGAATTATTTTGGAGGAAAGGCACACTATTATTCCCAACCTAAGCGGCGGACACAGCCGCGAAGGGAGTGCTGAGGACTGAAGGAGTAATAATAATTAATAATTGGTTTTTGGGGAAAGGAAATGGCGCAGTATCTGTCTCATATATCGTTGGACACCTGAACCGCGCCGTAAGGGAAGGGATAAAGGAGGGAGTGAAAGAAGAAAGGAAGGTAGAGGTGCCGTAGTGGAGGGCTCCGGAATAATTTCGACCACCTGGGGATCTTTAACGTGCACTGACATCGCACAGCACACGGGCGCCTTAGCGTTTTTCCTCCATAAAAACGCAGCCGCTGAGGTCGAGTTCGAACCGCGGCTGAAGGAAGCAGAGACAGAGAAAAAGGCCGCCACCGTCTGGAAGACGTTGAAGTAACGAGCGTCAGCTTTATTGACGATGCGTAAAACGAAAGTGTTTCCGCATCCAGCGGGGCCAGTGAGGAAAGCCCTGAGTGGTTCGGAAAAGTAACATAACTTTTCCACCTAGCGGAGCGATCGACGAATAGCGCCATCTATCAGAGAAATTACGACGCACATGTACCCGTTGTCAGTTACACCTCCTCAAGACACGTCCCAAACGGAATTTGCTTCGTTTGGGGGGGGGGGGGGGGGGGGGGGGGTCAAGGTGGGCCTAGAATTAGGCTTGCGGTGCGATATGGTAACGCTTCAAGTAGTAACTGCATGTATACAATGTTTACCTATTATTCAATTGTTGTTTTGTTTCTATACCACAACCCATGGGTTTTATTTGCCTTCCATATTCGGTACACAACTTTCCCCGGATGGGTGCCCCTTGTTGTCGGAATATATAAAGCAGGACAAATGTTTAATTATATATATAAACTAGACAGTTTTCCTACCCTTTATAGAATATTTGAGGGGGGGAGAGGGGTGAGGGGGTGATGGAGGAAAATGATTGGAGGGCACAGCCAATTTTATTAGCCGCCATCTTGGATTCCAGACATCGAAACTATGCCGTCATTTAGTCCCCTGATGTCATAATCACATATTTCCACCTCTGTCCACCATATTTGACCGTGACGTCATCATTGGCACGCGGCAGGTGGTTGTTTCTACAATTCTATAGATGACGCTGCAAACAATGCGAGATGCGGTGAAACGTGATGAGTAGTTACTGCCACAGATGGCGCTGATCTCAGGGTGGTAGCAGACCCCACGAAATCTAGAAAGCGTGAGCTAACGCTCTTAAAACTCTCTCCTCTCTTTTGCCCCCTTCTCCGTCCGTTATACATCACGGCACGTTTGGGTGTCCACCTAGACGCGACAGCATTCGCGCCTCTCCTTACCTCGTAAGCGAGATCTTCAGCAATTTTTTATTCACCGTTCAGTATTCAGGATCAGGCGCTGTTACGGACGAAGCCGACAGTTCAGTGAGTTATTCTTTCCTACCCAAGTTTTAAATAAACCGATAACGTGGCTTTTGCAGGGACCCCGGAACAGGGGTGGGGGGGAGGGGGGGGGGTTGCTTCCTTAACATTTTTCTAGACTGGTCAGTGCCCCGGCCTCAGTGTCTAAGTTCCTGCACTCAAATTAAATTGCTTACAAATGCTTCAATTCTTGGCCGTCATTAATGTAAATAACTGTCGAGCCGAGCTAGCTGGCTTCGTAGCCAGTCGTAAAGCATTTCGTTTGAGCAGCCTAAACCAATCACGTCCCAACAGAAGCCGTTGACTGACTAACCCCCGTTCATAAGCGCTATTATCATAATTGAAACAGGCTACGCGCAAACTTTTTTTAATGCAATCGATCACTCCTTGTATTCCCATCCTATCAATAGCTGCCTATTACAAGTTACTGTGTATTAACAAAGACGCCTTTCAACAGTGCAAAATAAAAAAAAATGTCAACAGAAATGCAAAATTTATTATATAAGTAAAATATGAACTAAATGAATAACAAAACAAACTCGCAGTCCCCCCCCCCCCCCCCCCCCCTCCTAAAAAAGGTTTCGGAGTCCCTGTGGCTGTGCTTTCTTTCTTCTTGCTTTTCTTACCTTTTAGTTTTTGCCCTACCGCATATTTGTCGTTTAAAGCAGAAATTTTGGCTACCTTGTGTTTCCAATATTGCAAGCCTTAACAAGCATATACCTATGCCGAGTAAACGACAGAACGATCGAATATTTTAACCTCCGGCAAAAACCTGGACTGCACAGCATTTTCTGCTAAAACAGTTCTCCAATGCACTCTTAACAGATTTTTAAAAGTGCCATTTAGGCTTCACCGAACTGCTGCACTTTTTTCTCCATCATTTTTCATCATTCGTTCTCTATAATGTGTGTCCCACGTTCGCTGCGGCTGCTCGAGGGAAATTCTTAGCCATTCGCTTAGCTGAAGGCGCCTTTACGGCATCTTTGGGCCGTTACAAATTGCAGCGGCGCTGATAAGACGTGTAGCGGGAATAATCCTTGTTCCAGGGTGTTGCGAGTCACTGAACGCGGCGGGCTTCTTTCCATATGATGCTGAAGATGAGAGATAAGACAGGAGATCGCTAGGTAGTAACTTTCCGCTTGACAGTCCTCTTAACAGCTGCACACTGGCCATTATTGCCGCTTAAATTTACCCCACAGTTGTATAGCTTATGTACAGTCTTTGCCAAAAGTAACTATAGGCTGCCATGACCGCGGAAAAAAAAATGGATCTGGTGGTGCAGCGGTGACCATTTCGAATCCATTTGGTCATTGAACTGGCAGTGGCCAGTGTTGTTCGATGATGTAGCCCCGGCTATCAAGCGTCCCTGGAAGCAACCATTGGCTGGCTGGCGACCTGACCTGATCATTGGCTGCATATCGCCGGCAATGGTCAATTCTCTTCTTTGTTTTCTTTATTTTCTTTCGTGTAGTTTCCTATTTTGTTTCGTTTCTTTTTACTTTATATTTGTGTATTTATTTTATTTTCATTTGTTCTTTAAAGAACTCTTTCGCCGCCATCTATACGTGGACACAGGCTACGTTTTGATTTCTGCGATTGGCCGCTTGCTGCTTTCGTCTGATGCTGCCGTCACGATGACGTCACGCCAGATGAAATGGAAAACGGGTAATGGATCCTTAAAGAATACGGTCCCAGCTCACGTAGGATGCAGGGATAAGATGTTTGGCGAGAGCCTGTGCTATCCCTATCCTCCTCCGAGTGTAATCAATTTTTCCTGGTGGCATTAGAAGCGTCAGGAGCAAAATTTCAATACTCTAACCAACCCTTGGGGAGCCGAATGCGACAGCGTTAAAAGTCGCTTAAGTCCTAGCATATTCGCAACTCCACAAACACCATTACGGCACGCTGAACGCCAAAGCCACTGAAACACAGCGGCTTTTTTTTCCTTTCTTTGCAACATGGTACTTATTAGCAACACGATGTTGTACGTAGAAGTTGAGCACACAGCATACAGTCTCTTGTACACTCCCAGTAAACTGCAGCGTTCCACTTTGTCTGTACAGTTGAACCTCGTTATAACGAGATCGAAGGGGCCCAGCGATTTATTCGCTATTGCGTTGCTTCATTATATATGTGTAGGTGACCCCTGCCAAAAATGGAGCGCCAGCAGGCTTAGCTGACGCCGTGTAGGCATAGAACCACATTGCTGGTATTTAATCCGCCGCCTGTGTGTGCTGGTGTCGTTTTGGCCACAGTGATCTTGCGTCATGCAGAGAAGCCATTTATGACGTGTACAAGGGTGTTTTTCGAATTTTTAGCCAATTTTTTCTCGCCGCTGAAGCTGATACAGGCCGCGGTGAAAACGGACGAGCAGTGGCGGTTGCATCGTGAGTATTCGTTTTTGATAGCTTCCTCACATGACGCGAAATCAAGCTGATCATAGCTGTACTACTACACAGCTTCACCGCAAGACACAAATGTCTTGCGGTGGAGAATGAGAAGTTTCATCTTAGTACCACACATCTGAACGAATCCACGCTGCACACGGCACCTGTGAAGCGCACCGCGCTCGAAGGGGGCTTGGAGGAGGTTGGTGATTGGTGGAAATCCAATCATCTTGGTAAATCTGTCGCGGCCCGAGGGCCCACGCGCGCTACTCTCAGTGACATAGTTCAGCGCCGAGGCCGAAGTGGGACTCGCTTGGGCTTCGATATAATGCCGAAAAATTTTACTTTACAAAAACGAGGTTTCAAATACGCGGGCTTCTAAGGTAGCTTACAAGGGGAACAGCAATTCCTTCGTTATATCCATCACCTCGTTGCAAACCATTCCGTTATAGCGAGGTAATGACAAAAGCCGAACCTAATTAAATGACAGATATTACTCACAATAAGTTAGGGCTCAATAAAACAGGTTATTTTTATATCCGTCATCAAACCAGAGAGATCACTAAGAGATTTTTTTTATTGCGACAGTGTGCCTGTTAGCATAAAGTATTATTTACAAATGTAGGTACACACTGGACTCTCGAAGAAAGCCCAGTAGCATCCAGTGATGCGGTCCAAAAATTCATTCTTCTACATATGGTAAAACCCGCCGCGGTGGCTCAGTGGTTAGGGTGCTCGGCTACTGATCCGGAGTTCCCGGTTTCGAACCCGACCGCGGCGGCTGCGTTTTTATGGAGGAAAAACGCTAAGGCGCCCGTGTGCTGTGCGATGTCAGTGCACGTTAAAGATCCCCAGGTGGTCGAAATTATTCCGGAGCCCTCCACTACGGCACCTCTTCTTCCTTTCTTCTTTCACTCCCTCCTTTATCCCTTCCCTTACGGCGTTGTTCAGGTGTCCAACGATATATGAGACAGATACTGCGCCATTTCGTTCTTTCCCCAAAAACCAATTATTATTACATATGGTAAACGGCCCGGGGGCGGTCCGCACCGGAGCAGGTGTTTATGTCGGATAGCACGCAAAGAGGGGCAGGTCCAAAACTAAGAGATGATAACGAGTAACTGTGTGCACACGGGCTTTCCGCTGGACAGGATTCCAGATAGTGACGCCAGGCAATAAAGCAAGCCTCTTTCGCAAGTTTAATACTGCTTTTTCTACCCTGCTTTGTTTTCTATTTATCTGTTTCCTATTCTGCTCCATTTTACAGACGCTTTCTCAATGCAAATTGGCAGGATAAAACTTGCTTGAATTGAGACATACCCTGTGGATATTTTTTTTTGCAATTTCATGCAAAAGCGTGACGGCTGATCAAGGCAACATCAGCATTGCCAAGCGTGCTGCTGAAGAGGTCGCTCCTAAACTTCACAAACACGAGAGTGTACAAGAAGAGGGAGCAAGTTACATTTCTCTTGTATCCTACGCTTAGCAGTCACGAGCGGTTTTCTCCCCGCATCAAAAACCATGCAATAAAAGAGTTAGTTGCGGGGCTAGTTGGTTGTAAGACATAATAAAAGGATTCCAGCGCCAAGACGCCCAACACACAAGAAAGAAGACAACACGGGCGCTTGCTCACAGCTGTTTAATGAGGTGGAAACGACCGACATATATACCCTTCCGAAACCTTTGCGCGTGCGCACGCGTACAAGGCAACAGGAAAATACAAACAAATGCTTATCGCCATATTTACGACGATGATAACGCGGTGATCGGTTCTCATCGACTTCTCACTTGAAAAACCTAAATCTCGGATGGCTTATAATGCTTAAGTACATCAAATAAGCATAAAGTTGCACGGACAATCATTGGCCGTATCCCAAACCCCTGCCCGTAGGAGGGGCGAACCCTACAGGCAGGAAACACTCCCTTCATTCAGCATACGCTGCCGGAGGTGATCTAATGTGGTCTTGGTATTCCGTAATTTAAAGCTATAATCTCGATCCGAGTTAGCTCCGATAAGCTTTGCCGCTGCATTGCGCCGCGCGCTGTTTGCGCGTGCTAGCAGACGTGCGTACTACTTTCTTACGGGCAGCTGATATGCATACAGCTGAAGGGGATCTTATTCTCTGTACCCCGCCTTGGTGCAGCGAGCTACACTATATTGCAAAGATGGCTCCCCATAACGCATGCGGGATGAGCAAAGCAAAATGATGGTGGAAGAATGCTGCCGTCTGCTCTGCGTAGCCGCGCATCATTTGCCTTTCCATTTTTTGTTTCTCTATTTATTTGTTTCCTCGCGCTCGCGTCATGCACTTGCGACGCGCCGGCGGTCGTTACTATCGCGCATGGAGCAGGAATTTCCCACAGTGGCTCTTCCCATAGACGTAAGAAAGGGGCAGAGCCGTGGTAATACACCGTAGAGATGACGCTGCCAATCTCGAGGACAAGCACGCCGCCGCCGCGGCCGCGCCCCTGCGCGAAGGAGCCCTGGGTGCGGCCGCTCTTCGATGCTTCATACGCTCAGTCGCCACTACTTGTCATCCGCATTTTCCGACGGTGCCCTATGCCTCTCTCGCCGCCTATTAACCGGCTGCGCGCTCTCCCGCGGTGCGCGATGCTTAGGAAAGAGGGTGCGTGAAGAGAAAATGAGATGGGAGAGGCCCAGAAAGTGGAGAGAGTGGAGAGCTGAAGCCATGCAAAGCCTGAGCTAGCGAGAGGCGCTGGCAGCTAATAAGGGGCGGAATTTTCAAATTTGTTTCGCGCGGTACAACAGGGGTCCTCGACTTAACGGACAAAGTGCCGGCCAGTCATGGAGCGGTCTTACTACGGGGTGGCCGGTTTGCGAATTTTGGGGCTGCTGATTGGTGGAGTACGGCTATAGCGTTTACAGCACTACGTGGATGGCGCGAGACGGAGCGTAAGATAATGTTGCATTTATATATCGATACCCTCTCCGCTCTTTCTACTCTATCTGCGAGCCCGGAGCAGATGGTCAAGAAACAAGTGAAAGGTTTCTGTCTGCCACGCCTCTGGAAAGCTGGGCCGCGTCGAAATAGAGGCACCAAAGGGGCATGCAGCGGCGGACAGCGGTGATGGCGATGTTGCTGGCTGGGTGCAAGATTGGATCGGTGAGAGTGTAAGGCAAGGAAAAGAAGACACGAACCAAGAAGAGTGGGCAGGGAGAAACCGGGCCTTCTTTCGGACGTCGGACGAAAGCCTTCCGAGGAGGAGGAGGAGGAGGAGGAGGAGGAGGAGGATGTGCCCGGGCGCTATTAGCACTTCGCCTCTCCTGGCGAAGAACGCCGAGGCGGCGGCTCCCGAAAGCAGATTACGAGGAGGCGCGACTGCAGGCGCGAAAGCGGCTGCGTTGATGGAAGATGAAAACAAGCATACAAGAAAGCGGCGGAGATGAGAGATGAAATATCCAGCTTAGCGATCGAGAGGCGGGGATCTATGAATGATGATAGAAATAACGAGAAGAAAATAAACAGAAGCTCTATGCATTCGTCTGCCTCTTCTTGTCTGAGTCTGAGCTCTCTTGGTCGACCTAACTTAATAGACGAGAGACAAAAGGGGGCCGAAGAAGACGCAGCGGCGCCGGGGCAACGCCAGCAGCTGTTGCTTCTGTTGCTCAGCGAAGAGGCTGGTCTGGTGCGTCGCGTCCGTCCGCCGCGGTGTGGCGCTGCCGTCCCGTCGATCGGCAGCATTCCAGCCGCCCCGCATCCCACGATGGCGAAGCGCCGCGCCCAGATCTCTCTCGTTTAAATGAAAACGACTTTTAGATTTGACGCCCCCGAGGGTGCACGGCGCATGCGCGAGGGCCTCGACCGCCACGCGGCCTTCGCTGCGTAGCGTGCGCGCGAGGAGCTGCGGTGTCCCATCCATCAGCGCTGGGAGCGGTGAGCGCCCCCAGCGGCTGCGGTGCACCGAAGAGTTTCTCAGCGAGCGGTGATGCCTGCGTCACACGCGGACGCGAATCTTATCGGCAGTCTGCCGGTAAATGTCATCGTGAACCGTGTAATGCTCAAACAACTTCTGAACTTCACTCATTTTACGATTAGTAAAATCTAGAAGTAGTAGAAAGATTGTTAATAGGCGGAGAAAAAAATGTGCTGCGTAATTAAAACTAAAATTACGCTAATTTCTGGATGTATTAAAGTTCTAACACGGAGCACACTTGTTCAAGCACGTCCACAACAACAGAGAAATTCAGGAAAATTCCATTAACCGCTGATCGAATGGAAACTTCTGGCTGCTTTGTCAGGAGGGTTATATTGTACAGTGAGTGATCTTACAACATTCCTTCTCCCCCTCCATCTCTGTCAATTGGCACTCGACACTTTGCTTTGCGATTTAGGCAGTTTGGCTATTACTGCTTTGCTTTTAAATTCTTTTGCGCGCAAAAACGGCACCTGTTGGCGTTAGTAGACTCTGTACTATAATGTGCATGATGCATAGGGCAAAACAGTAAAAAAACGCGCTGCTAGCTCTTTGCGCGAAATCTTTCCAAGTATCTATAAAGCAAGCTTTGCTTTTCACAAGCAGGCGGTAACAGTCCTGTGATCCGAAACTACCTCTTTTATCCAAAGCAACCTTTCTACTTACCCCAAGCTAACGTCTCAAGTAGCCACAGATATTGCTACGCCCTCTGACAAACTATTAAAGTTGTCTTTCGGCACTTTTCGTTTCACACCTGAGGTTGTACAATTGCCTGGAGTTGGTCTAGTAGATGTATTCTTTCAGTGGTACAGTTGTCGAGTTGTCGGCGACTTGTGAGGAAAAGGAGCTCCATTCCTCATGAAAGGTCTGACTGAAACCAATGTATCTTGCTGCCGGTTTTTAAATATGAATGCCGTGGTGATAGTGATGGTGGTGGCGGTTAAAGCGCTGTAGTATTTACATGTGGCTCACCCGGCGTATTTGGGAAATGTGCCATGTTCGGCCAAGTGATCGAGGTTGACCTGAGAGTGGGCACACGTGATGGTGGAAGGAGGTGGAGGCGTGCACTTGTTTGGAGAAACCTGCACAAGGCCGATATCCCACTACTGATCCGGAGTTCCCGGGTTCGAACCCGACCGCGGCGGCTGCGTTTTTATGGAGGCAAAACGCTACGGCGCCCGTGTGCTGTGCGATGTCAGTGCACGTTAAAGATCCCCAGGTGGTCGAAATTATTCCGGAGCCCTCCACTACGGCACCTCCTTCTTCCTTTCGTCTTTCACTCCCTCCCTTATCCCTTCCCTTACGGCGCGGTTCAGGTGTCCAACGATATATGAGACAGATACTGCGCCATTTTCCTTTCCCCAAAAAACCAATTATTATTATTATTATTATTATTATTATTATTATTATTATTATTATTATTATTATTATTATTATTATTATTATTATATCCCACTCCCCTTTTCTTTTAACTCCCGCCAAGAATGTGCCTCGACACCTTCAAAACCTCTCAAGTTTCAGTCGAGGCTTCGGCAAGGCACGGGCTTCCAACAAGCGTTTCCCCAAGTTTTTTCACTTTGGAAGTATCCTGCCGAAGCGATATGCGCCACCACCCAGTTTCTGTCACATACTGATTTGTTGAATGCATTTTAATGCAGGGTCGCATCTAACAGCTGCATTTATAGGGTGACTAAGGACAAATACAAGTTGGACTGTATCGATAGGCTACAGCGTTTTAATCTCAAAGTAAGCAGCTCTTGCCGCAAATAGAAATTTTATAAAAAGCTAGAAAACAACAAAATGCGAAATACAGGTGGCGCCATCACTTGACGATTCCGCAGGTAAAATGCGTGTGTTGGCACCGGTAATCAGCGCGGATCCCAGAAGCTTTCTCGGTAATGACGTCATGAGTTTTAATCGACTGGCGGTAATATTTTCAAATACAATTTTCTCGCCGATAAATTCTTCCGGACAAACCTCAACATAGCCAAAGAGAGCCAGTGAAACAATTTTTACTGAGAACAATTATTGGATGGAGTTGTGGTCATTGTCTCTTTAAAGGCTCTCGTGTCGGCAAAACCCATCGTCTGTAAAATCAATGATTGGCTGAGCGTGGCACTGAGGATAAGAGAAAAGATGCATTAGCGGTCGGGCGTGACACAGCTCACTGTCCCAACTGTCCAGAGATCGAGGCAGACACACAACACATACACTACTCACGTAACACTGCCATTACCCTCCCCTACCTACGTGGAGTGCTTGGCGTCACTCAGGCTCGGCAGATCATCAGCGGGCCTTGGCGGAGCAAGCGCTCTAGCTCAGTGATCCTTAGTGCTATAGCCTCAAATATTTTTTTCCTCCTTCCTCCTCCTCTTTGAAGACCGTCGTGCTCTCATCGCGAAAAAGCCCTGGCGGCGGTTTTTGCCAATCGTGTCCCGGACTAAGGATCCGGCCAACCTATCCCCTAGCCCCAACCCCTATTCCTTTTTTTAGTAAATGTTTTCGTCATCCTCCTGTCTTGCGAAAACTGCTGGGCTGTGAAAGATACAGCAGGCACGTACTTCAGCCAATCACAGTCCGAATGCGCGAAGTCGTTCGCCTGTAACCGCGCTCTGTGATTGGACGGCATGCTTATCCACCGATTGGCCAACCGCGATAGACAATGTGCCGCGCAATCAGTACTGCCTTTTACGCGACAGAAAGCTTGGTGAATGCGGTCGCTGATTGCGTTTTGAAGCCAACTTCGGGTTCTACCAGAATGCGCAGCTGTGATGAGATATTGTGCTATAGCGCCGTATATCTTGGCGTTCCTTGCCTTATTCAGCTTTGTTTGTTTCGTATATTCCCCCTCTCTGCTTTTGTACGATTGTGTTGCCCTTTGTGCTTCTGCTCTTTTGTTATGTAATCCAGCATACCCAATGGTCCTCGCAAAGAGCACTAAGGTGTCATATTAACCGAATGATCTGTGTGCTTCACCGCGTATTGCGAGCCCTTTAAATGGCCTCGTGCAAGCACCCGCAGCAAACCAGCCGCAGCCAGAGCTGGAAGGGAGTGAGTGACGGTGGCGCCCTCTTCTCTGTATGCCATATCGCGCACCTCCGCATTCATTGGTCGCTCTGGGTGATCGGACGTGACGGATACGCTTGGGGGAGCTGCCCTTTAAGCGCCGCGCCCCTCGTATGCGAGTATATTCCCTTGATTGGCCGTGACACGCTTTACCGGATTATGGATGGTCGACTATCCGCGCGGTGGCGTGTAAAAGCTCCCCCCCCCCCTCCCTCTTTTTTCTTCCATGATAGTCTTTCGCCCTTATAATTACTGTCGTCTGCTTCGCTTTGGTGGCGCAGTTTCGAGCAGACGGCGTGAATGACGCGAACAGTTGGAGCAGTACAATTGTGCGGGATGCCAAGCTATAGGACCGTCGAATAACAGCGGAAAGGAAACAGATATTTCGGTCGTTACGTCATCAGCATGTGTAATTCTCGACAGCGATTTGTCTCATATAACACGATACCATTAGTTCACCGTACCAACGGAATAATTTAATAAAAAATATTAGTATGGAACGCTGGAGCATTAATGAAAGACTCCACTTGCGAATGCCAAAGATTGCATGCTTATATTTGATTTTCTGGGTTCTTTCCGTGTAGTTCTGAATGCGTTACAGGACGTAGGGTATTTGTGAGTGTTTTTAAGCATACCTGATAATGCACTCCATAGTAAAAAAAAAAAAGAGATTAGTCCGTCCTCCAAACGCAAATAGCGAGATAAGCCACCCAGGAGACGGCAAGATGCAACGTTCCTCAGAATCCGACTCACGCTATTCCGGTAGGTATAGGAAATTGTAAGTCTAGCAGATTC
>NC_135503.1:29081281-29156281 GCF_052857255.1 Amblyomma americanum
CATTTTGTTTCACATGGAACACAGAAAAAAGGCTTCGCACGTGACTAATCGGCTTATCCCCGCCTGTTCCAGCCTGCACCGCTGAAGCTGCTTGCTGTATAGCAAAATGGCATCCGGGACGTCACGTGAATACTATAGGGTGCGCAATTTGCGTCGCGCGAGTTACCACGCCTATATCATTCCCATATCCTCCTCACACCTAGCGCGCCTCTCCTCTCTCATAGATGCGCACGTATTTCTACCGAGGCTTCAGACGACGACCTACTGCGCCGCTCCAACTGAAGTCTCCGTAACTGTAACTGTCACCATTAAAAGAGAGAGAGAGAGAGAGAGAGATCGGCTTCGTGTTCCAGACTCCTTTATTTGCGGTTTACACAAAAACAAAAAAAGTACGATGCGTTGAATGCTGCATCAGTTGGCTTCGCCGTCAGCACTGTACTGTTCGACCTGGCTAATTTGCGGCGTTAATTCTTTAATTAAATGCTCAGTGTGAGATCTTATGTGCTAGCAGCTCGCCATCACTTTGCATGGATAGGGACGTTTATCAACGCATCAATATCGAAAAAAAAACGCCTTGTTCACATTAGTATACGCTGTTCGCAAGTCCAGTATACAAGTTCCTGCCGTGTTATCGCACAGAAATCGATACGCTGAAATAGCCCTGCCCGGAGTGACTAACACAGGACACAAGCAGCTGAAACAACGGTGTAGTACAATATAGACACAAAACCGCTGACAAAAACTTGTTCCTGGTTGTTCACTTCAATGGGACTTACTTGTCCGCACTCATAAAACAGGCAACGGAAATGGCACAAAGCACAGCAAACACTGCCCGCGTACAATGCACACGCACACACAGCAAACTCAAGAGCTGTAACAACAGTCGAAAAAAAAAGTCAACAAATGGTGAACTGCTCGCAAAGCCGCAAGAGTTTTTCCAAGAACCTATCCGGATTGTTCACAAACATAGCATAATTGCAGTGCGTTACTTCAGTAATGGGAAAACACCCGTAATTTTTCATAATGGCAACCACCTTCTGTCTATAGAGCGTATATAGCCGGTCCGACAATATCTGGCGGTGAGCGATATATTTTTGGCGGTGAAGAGAAGGGCGTCCGTTTTCTTATCATGCGGGGGTCTCAATCCCATCTCGCCTCGCCTGCCACACTGACAAACTTTTGTTTACCGCTGGACAGTGGCCGGAAAGGAAGAGGAGAGATGAGAGCCTTTCTCGTCGCCTTGGACCACTTCAGTTATTCGGCCACCCATAGGACGTAGCGAAAGTGAAATAGTGGACCCCAGCCTGGGTGCGAAGTTAAGAACTGCAGTGTGTTGTGTTATGCCACGAGCCTATCACAGCAGCGAACGGAAGCAACGTGTTAACGGTCACCTCTATTAAGCAAGTCGGAGGCATAAAAATCTTTGTGCCTAAATACGTCTTACGGTTAGCTTTTTGTTTAGGCATGCCCAGCTTTTCTGACACACGGAGGGGCTGCGTCACTCAGCGGCTGACTTACGAACAGCTCTTCACTAAAGCGGATGACACGGATCTCCCTGTCATATATCAGTTGAGGAATGCAAGAAGACTAACCAAATTTTAGATTACTTTCTCCCCCAATGGGAAAGGGGCTTTAAAAAAGTGAAACTTCCTCAATGCTATACCGCTTTCCGCGATGCATATCTGTGATTCGATTTAAGTATAATTAGGAGACGTAATTTTTATCGGTGTCTCACTTCTTTCGTTCAAAAGCGAATGCCTTCAGCATGAGGTCGCCGCGTAGTGGTAAACTGAATCGCTTTCTTCCATGCTGCGATCAGTGTGCGTTTTTGAATATCGCCTTCGCGTATTAAAAAGGGCTGCGGCTTCTGGGAACCGAACCCATGACCTTTTGCTGAACGACGCAACTCGATGGGTCTCAAACATCTGAGAAGGTTAAGGAGAAAGGACGCGCTGCCAGCATAAACCATCAATAAAACACGCTCGCGGTGGATACAGGACGTCGCCAGGAAGCTGTGATGCAAAAAGATTTCCGATGAGAGGTTCGGCTGGGGCGGAAAAGAATAAAAGAAGTCGCTGGCAGTTATGCTCGAGCGTGAGAGGTCTCAAAGCTGGAGCCTAAAGAACGGCGCCGTTGAGGCGGTAGATGTTGATAGAGGGCGTTGTGTACCGCAGAGATCTCTCCATCGTTCCCTCCATCACTCGCACCATCTCCTCTTCTCCTGGCGTATCTATTCACGTCATCGATATGTTAATTGGTCGACAGCAAAATAAGACCCTGCCGACAATATCGGCGACACATCGCGGCGCGACCGCGGTCGAGCAAAAGGATCTGAAAGGGACCGCTTTAAACAGGTTACGGCTGTGGCGCCAATAGGAGAGCCCTAAGAATTACTCGGGCATATTTCTTTTTCCCTTCGTTCCTGCTTCCTTCTATTCATCGGCCGGCTTTCGGCAGGCCTGCCTTTTATCAGCGTGCCTTCGCGAGAACGAAAGGAACCGAGGCGTCCGCGGGTGTGCGTTAGGGGAGAGGGGGGGAGGGGGTGTGAATAAAGGCAGAACGGCAACGCCCAGCCACAATAGTCCTTTCTCTCCTCTTTATCGCCTCCCCTTTGAGGTCTAACGCGACCTGGCATCCCGCTAACCTCACGGGTGCACCGCTTCGGATCCCGGACGATCCCACCGAAGGGCGGTGAAAGCTGCGAGACTCGGCAGAGGAGGCGGCGGGATCAGGGAACGGGCCATTGTGGCGACCACAGTGGGGGCCGAGAAGGCCCAGAATGCACGGGCGACATAAAATCCGCGCCTATTTCTTCTTGTCGTTGTCCTGCAGCCCCGCTTGGCTGTCTCCGGGCAGGGCGGAGTGGCGATGCCGAAAATTCTGCGAAGGCGCCCGACGACGAAGGGACGTGTCCGCCAACGAACGCACGGACTGGAAGTACCCCGATCACGGTGCTGTGTTGCAACGGGGGTGCGGCGTTTGCCTTAAAACACCGGGTGGACTACGTTCAAGGCACTGAAATTAAAGAAAAGAAACTGTGAAAAACGAAGGAACGCAGGACAAGAAACGATGGCGGAAGATTGAACGATACGCCAACTAGCCTATCAGAAAGCTTCTTGGTCTACGTCGAGCCTGCATCGCGTCTACATAAACTATGCATCACATCTGCATGAAGTCTGCATTAAGTCTACATCAACCCTACTTCAGGTCTACATTAATCCTGCACCATCAAGTCTGCATCGCGTCTGCTTCTGGACTGCGCAGAACTGAGTTCTGCTGAGTACGAGACTTTTATGTTGGAGATGCTTGGACGGGGTGGCAGTGTTTCAACATTTCGAGCGAGAAATTTTTCATTGCAAAACATGGGACCCTCAGTCTTTATTAGGCGAAAAAATTCAAGAAATGCACCGCGGAAACGCATTTGCGCAATAAATTCCTTGAAAGTGCAAAGCGCCGTAGGTCTACGCCATTCGTCGCCAAGCCGGTCACCTCCTCGGTTGGCCGTCCTTTGTCTCCCATCCCCGCGCATGCTTTCACAGCTGATCGGTCACGCCAGCGTTAGGAGGTGCTGTGTATGCACACCGCGGCTTCTTTTGTGCTCCGGTTCCCACATGTGTGCGCGCGTGTGTGCGCGCCGGTGCGCTTGGTCCCGGTCGCACTGAACCGCGACAGCTCGTGCGCGCATGCGTACGGTGCGGACTGTGCCCTGTTCTTTGCAGGTTACGGTTTCTCAGGTTCCAGGAAATTTGGCGCCTCCGCTGCTGCTGCTGCCCCAGCCCGACGAAGGACCGGTGATTTGTGAATCGGAAAATTGTCCCTCCCCGTTCTCTCCCTTGTCCCGATTCCCTTTACCAACCTCCCTCACCACCGCCCCTTTCTCCTTTGTGCGAGTTAGCCATGCATATGTCGCTGAGGCGCCTCTCGCTCTGGCTTCGTTCCCTGGACTTTTTTTCATTTCTGATCTTTTTCGTTTATCTCCTGGTAACTTAACCCTATTTCGCTTTTTTAATTGTCATTGCTGTTGGTTAAAGTGACAATAACCGGCTCGTACAGTGGTTTGTAATGACTGCCTCATAACTATAAAGAAGAAAACGCTTCTAGATGGCTGTGCACGTGACGGCATCAGGTATACTGACTGCTGCAACGCTAAACGCGCACTATGCGAGAGCTGCTTATTATTGGTTGCCAATGCTGCAGACGATTATAACTATGATCAAATCAGGAAAGTACACCATCCATTCCAGCGCGAACAAGTGAGTCGTTTAACCCAGAGAAGCATTTTACGGTGCGCGTTTAGCGTTGCAAGTCTATACGCCCATGGTGCAGAGCGCAGCAGGTGACGATGAGCTGTTGGGTTTTCGTCTTGAGTCTGGATCGCAGCAGCAGCAGATGGTTTCTAATTAGCGCGAAAACTTACAAATATTAACACAAATATACAAGATAGAGATTTCAAGATAACAAGTGTTACAGTAAAAGACACGAGCCAGACGTTGCGAGAAAGTTAAGGGTGCACATGGTCCTGTGCATTCGCAGCTCTGTGTGTTTCGAATGTGTTGATTTGAAATTTCGTATTCATCTCACAGTTCTTCGTAACTTTAGTTAATCATAACCTGGTACGACTGAGAAATTCTCCACCCCATTTGGCACAATAAAATGGAAGAGTGAGAGGCGTGAGAAGTCTGGTAGAAGCAGGTGGTGAACCATAAGAAGGTTCCAGGTGAAGGGAAGAGGGTACGTAAGGAAGATTAATAATTGGTTAATTAATATTGCCTAGTAAGAACATGTGCACGACAAAGCCATAGCCTATCGCTCTGGAGCGGCACCCTCAAGGAACGTTACAGTGCCTAGCAGGCCTTGAAGCTGACGATCGCAACTATTGTGACGTAACGTCGAGTCTTGACTAAACACAATCAATTCTCATGCAGTTAAATTTCTTCAGTTTTCCTCCTGATCAGCAAGAAACGGACACATCTTTCTGCATGTAATCAGTTCTTAGTCTTACTAGCTGAAAAGCAAAAAAAAAAGCGTTTTCACACTGTTCCGTTTATTAATGCGAAAGCATTACTAGGCTATGTCGACAAGGTGTTGTCCGCAAAGCATGTCCGCAGCAGCGTTGAGGAACTTAGAAGAGATAGCGCCAAACGAATCATTGTAATCGAAAGAGGATGATGTGAGGTTTATGTCGAAAAAGAATTATGTTGATAAGTTGATTAGTTAATTAATTAGGGTCAAAAATGTCCAGAAAGTGGGTGCAGCCAGGGCAACGTGTGGCGCCAAATTTGCTTAACCGGAAGTGTGGGCAAAGCCAACGCGTGGCGCCAAATTTGGAAACGAAGCGTGGCGCTAAGTTTGTAATCTCAAAATGGGCAATTGATGGAACTTGATTAAGTAAGACAATTAATTGCGATAATTGGGAAATTAGATGAATTTACATCAGTGCTTAATCGATTAAATGTGAGAAGGGACGAGTGAAGAAAACAGAGGCGACGAGTGAAGCAAAGAGAGGCAGAGAGGGGCAAAGAGAAACGAGGAGGCGTCAATGCTTTCGCATTCCTCCAATACGGGTTACCGCAGTGACCTCAAACGTTTTGTTCTATGTGGTATCATAAGTTCGCGTACATAAACTGCTCTCGGCGTTCACTGATAACATCAGATTCTCACAGGCCAAAACGCAAGGCACAGTGATAAAATTCGTTGTTAGCTGGGAAGGTGCAAGATTTGTCTGCGACCGAGATCTTGTTCCTCGTATCTTGTCCCACATCTCCCTCTCTTTATTTTTTTTTTTCCTTTATGATTAAATTTTTCAAACGCTGACCTCCGACTTGGTCAGTCGTTGTGGCCAAGTCTCGCCGTGAGGGCATCACGCTCGTAAATAGTTCTTTTCTGGCTCCTTCTCTCTCTGCCCTCCTCAACACGCTGGAGAACGCGTTTTCGTTTTTCTTTATTGCGTCTGTTGTGAGTTCTTGTCTTTTCTTTCCGCTTTCGTAACACGTCGTGACGAGGCTCAGCGGGACACCAGAAAACAAACGACTTTCCAAATACATACCGGAGGCGCGGCCTGTTCTACAAGCCGCAGGACCGCGCTGCCCTCTGTCGCCTGCAGCGAGCGACCAGCATCGCAGACGACGCGAACTGAGGGCGTCTGCTACGACGGGGATCACGCTAGGAACTCACACGTTGATGCGTCTGCGTGGCGCCGCTGTGATGAGTTTTTTTTTGCTCAGCAAATGCATGCCTGCTCGGACAGTTACTAGGCAAGCGCGAAGAAACAAAAAGATAACTGCAATAATAACTTGCTGGGCGCATGGTTCTGCATATACGAGCGCGCATGCGGTATATAACCATGCAGACGGACGCCTTCGCAGCAGACGACTGGCGCGCGAACAGACGATCGTACGCCGCGGGACATTATTCTTTTTGGCAGCTCGCAGGCATTTGTCTTTTGCGTCGCAGTCAAAGCCGCTGCGAGCCTGAGGGTAAAACAAGAGGCGGCGGAAGCCGTGGCGAACGAACGCCATGGCACTGACCGAAGGAAGCATCTCTGGGCGCCTAAAATGGAAATAGCGCGTTAGGCAGAGAACACAGCTGGGCTTGTGTGCTCGAAGCCCGTTCCTGTTAGATCGAGATGGATGCGCTCCTAGCAGTTAGAAAAACGAAAAGAAGCTGAGGCCATTACTCTCCGAGGCAAAATCAATGTGCTTGCTGCTTCGTGATGAATGTCGAGACCGGCTAGTTTCCTCTTTTGATTTTATTCTTTTTTTCTTTTCTGTATAGTGGAATTCTTTAGTACTTTTGCTTCGATTCCATGCGGAGAACAATAGGTTTGCAGAGAACAATAGCAGAATGCGCGAACAATGGGTTGATGACCTGCAGACTCTGCCCACATGCCAAAGCGCGAATTTAAAGAAGGAAGTGGGTATTTTACGCTAAGAAAAGTTCACCTCAAGGAAAACAATGATTCCACTTGACCTTACCATCCCTTCCTCGGATGGCGTTGCGTTTCTTGACGTACTATAAGCTGGACACTTGTCTTGTTTTTATTTCGGCAGCTATTGTTTTTCAGGCGACATTCAAGAAACAATGCCAGTGTCAATATCTCGGCATGTAGTCCGCTGTACACGTTCATATGACAAAAGTATTGTTTACCACGTTTATGCTGTGCATTTCACTCTCTCAAAATCAGGTCATCTCCTTCTGTGGTAACCGTGCAGACGCACCCATTGCACAAATACTGTGGCATCCAATCTATGTGGCGCCGCAAGACTCTTATAAAAACCACTTCAACTTACTAGGCAAGGTAGCGCTCGCCGCCGCCCCAATTCAAGGGGTATGCCAATACAATCTTTCCATCCACCGGTCCTGCTAGTGTGGCGAGACAAATTGTGATGTCGAGATTACAGGCTGAATGGCCTGGGGATTTGTCAAACATGGACTCTATTCGGAGATCCTGGAATGCTATGAATGGCGACAAAGATTTTCATATTTCACTCCTCGCGTTTTGTGTCTCATGTTGTATAGGACAGAGATAATGCCGAGTTTCCATTGTTACGAAACTGTCGAGGCGAGAACGGATGAGTGTATCACGGCTGGCAAGGTTGGAGTGACTGATCCGAGCCAAGCCACCGCTGAGGAATAACCCACGTAGCTGATCGGGCCATAGAGGTTATCCGAAACTGCACGGACGAAACCATGAGGCAACGTTGTAGACGAGAAATGACACACTGCAGACAACGGAAGTGCTCGCAATCAGAACACTGCGCAAGACGTTGGTATGTTGGGGACAATGTGAACATCACTGCGGACGCACTCTGAATGCAACCAACGTGAATGGGAACACGTTATGAACGCACGAGTGACACTTCCACCGAGTATTGCCTGCGTATAACAGAGAATAACTTTTTTCTTTTCCTTCATGTAGTGTGCTTGTGAACGAATGATTCCTGTAAAGCTTTCTTCAAATTCGAAGCGGATGAAAAACTAAAATTGTTCTCTCGTATAAATCCCCAGTCCTCTTCCATTATGTTGATGCCTGCAAACTGTGCGCCCGCAGCCTGCGTTCGAGCCTCTTCTGAAGAAAATTCACGTTACCCTTAGCACAAACACTGAAGTCCCGCTTCGTTTCTCGCCTGGCAGTCTCCCGGATGTAGCAGAAGTGGCTCTACAAACGGTTGTCTTCGGAGAACTCTACTTGACAAGGCCATTCCCACATCGAGCGCAATGAAGTTGCTATCTAGAACCCAAACGTCGTGTCAGAGAAGGCGATATTTCCCAGTATACTCCAGGACACTCGAGCTCCGAAGACTGCCGCTGCGGTGACATGGGTTGGGCCGACGGTGGCAAGTAGTGCCGATACAAACAAAAGAGAATCAGCGACGCAAAAAAAGAAAATACTATCCGACCGAGACCCTGAGCAGTGCATGGCGTTCGCTTATGCAGCCGTCAGGACAGGAGGAGGGGGGCAGCCAAGGCCTTCGCACCGCGCCTGTCAGGCACCGTAGGTGGTGTCTAGACGGATGGGGGGGTTCGCGGAACCGGGCGCGGGGGCACCACCGTCGAGCGCGCGCTTCTTGACCCGCGATCTCCCGCGGAGAGAGCTCCGTCCAGGGAGCGTGCGTGCACGGGGCCGAAATAACAAGTGTTTGTGCTCGCAGCGTAGGCGAATAGAGGGGCCTCGCGCTGCGCTCGTGGGGGAAACGGGCTTTGACACAGCATGGCCAGTGGTGCGCATTGGAGGAAAAAAAGCGAACCAAGCCGTGCGTTCGGCTTCGACGCACAGTTCACAATCACTGCAGTGAAGCCTCCCCTATTAAAAAAAATCGTGACGTAAGGTATGATTCATATTTGCTTGGGAGTTGGCGCTTACGTGCAGGGTGTGAAAAAGCTGTAACTACCAGTTCTTGCTTATGAGAGACGGCGAAGAGTCTAGGATTTGAGGGCTTGTGCGCCAGATTGTTAGCATACCAATTCTGTGTTCGCACTGCAGAGCTCACGCCGATAACTATATGGTTTATGGTTTAGGGAGGTTTAACGTCCCAAAGCGACTCAGGCTATGGGGACGCCGTATTGAAGGGCTCTGGAAATTTTGACCACCTCGGGTTCTTTAACGTACACTGACATCGCGCAGCACACGGGCGTCTATAATTTCGCCTTCACCGAAATTCCATCGCCGCGTCCGGGATCGAGCCCGCGTCTTTTGGATCAGCAACCGAGCGCCATAACCACTCAGCCACCGCAGCAGTACTCACCGATAACTATAATGAGGGCATATGTCTTCATGAGCGCATATATTGTATACGTGGACAAGCGTAGTGTATACATACGTTGCATGCATGCAGGACAGCTTAGCCATGTCATGCAGGTGAACTGTCAAGAATAGTGAAAGGAAGGAAAGGAAGAAGTAGATAGAAAATGGAAGAAGATAGCACCGGTAGAATGCATGGACCTCTATGGGAGCTCTTGTAACGAGAAGAAGAGTCAAGGAGGGGCTCAGTAACCTGACAAAGTGGAAGTGCATTTGCGCGGTAGTTGAGTACAATTTTTCGTTTGTGTACCTCTAATTGCATTATATTTTTTTTTGCTTCCCTAACCTTACAAGCAGCCAACCTTAAAAGGAAAAAATAAAAGTGAGAAGAGCAGATGAAGACGCACATGAATTTATAATTAAAGTAGCACACGCGTCAAAGCTACACTGAGGGTTACGACGCGTGCCGCAGTGGAGAGGCCAGGGTTAACAAATTCTAACTACCTCACGTTCTTTCAATATGCACCAGCAAAAACTGGGATTTAGCAATGTCGGTGGTGCCTGAAGTCTGGTCTGAAGGTTTTAGACTATGGAAATCGTTTTCGCCCTATACCAAGCCTGCTTGTCTTGAACACATGCAGGACAAGCGGTAAGAAAAAGAGCATATTCCTAATAACTAAACTTGTTGCTGACTATACCTACCGGCTACGTGTGTAAACGATAAAACTGTACGAGTGAATGACCATCCTTGGTTCGGCAAAAAACGTCTAAAAAGAAGGAACAAATCTAGGGAGCCGCACATTCCGCCATCCTGTGGGCGGCAGATGTGTCAGCTGCCCTTTCGCGCTGTCATCGCTCTCCTCAAGGTCATTAAAAACGAAAAGAACGAGGAAAAAGAGGGAGAGGGGGATGCAGGAATGGTGAGGAGGAAAGATTGCGTCCAGCGGTGCAAGGGCGAGGTGTAATATTTGGAGCAGCAGGTTTAATTTTCGGCTCCGGGGCTGCGTACGTAGTATGGTGCCTCGTCCAGGAGAGCTGGCGGAGGTCACGGCTCGCGGATGAGAGATGACGTGACGAAGCGCGCGAGAAGGAGCGTGGGATGGCACAGCAGCAGCGTTCGGGGAAGGTGCGTTAGCTGCGCCTCGCGCTGTCTCGGTGGGCCGAAGAACAGCGTGACGCAGATTGGAAGAGAGGCGCGAAGATTCTCTCTTCTTTCTCTCTCCTCTCTCAGCGTTCCATCTTCCACGGTTCATATATCTCCGCGCTCCATGCCCCGCTGAACGGCGTTGCGAGCATGCAACATGCCCCGCTGGTTGCGATATAAATTCTGGGCCCGGGGGAACGCCCACATGCGGTGACCAATCTGTCCTCCACCCGCATCTAACGTGGGAGAACGACGCGTCGGACGCGCGCCTGCATCTTCTTCTGCTTTCGGTTCTTCTTCCCGGTAGTCCACTCTCTGTAAGCGGCGGCAGAAGGCGCAAGTGTAGCTCCTCCCGCAGCGGCGCGTGACGCCAGAGTGGACGGCCTAGGTGGCGCCACCGAGCCACCGGATTCGTGGTAGGCAGGTGTCACTCCGGGATGACGTATTGTGAGTGACCTTTGCCCCATGGAAGCCTCGTCTGCGTATACGTAACTCAGGTGGAGCTTCTGATGTAGCTTTTTGACCGTTTCAGCTTGAGACGACGTTTTGTTGTCGTATCAAGTATATTTTCGAACGTGTATGATGGGAACAAGGCGTAAGGTGGAAGGAGCCGGGGGGGGGGGGGGGGGGGGGGGGTTGAATAGGGCAGGAACAACTAACATTTGCTCTAACCAAGAATTCTGGTGTTCGGTGCATCGCTGGTGGCGAAGAGAATGGCAGACGAGAGTGAATCAATCTATGCATGGAAGGAAAGAGCCATATTCCTTGTTCGTAGAGCAAATATGTAACAAAAAAAAAAGATGCATGAGCTTGAATGACAACGGGGCGAAATGGTCCGAAATCGAAGGTTGATCTTCCAGGTCTGACTATGCTATGGAAGACGTGAGAGCAGAAGAAGAAGAAATGAGACGAGTTGCTTCTCCGCACTTGCGATTACGAAGTGTACGAGCACAAAGGCATAGGGCGACTCTAAAGCGATATCTTTTACGTACACTGCCTTGTGCCAGATAACTTTAGTGCTTCATGGGAGCAATAATTCTGTTGCCGCTACATAGACACCCAGGAACAACGAGCCAGCAGGCAACGCGTGCGTGTGAGAGAGGCAGATTACGCATTGTTGAGACCAGGGGCCGAATCCATGAGACTGTTGATTTTGGAATTGGATCGCTTCCCGGCGCGGTGCCAAAGCGAACTGTCTCGTGAATTCAGCCCCAGGTTTAACTGCGGACCGAGGGTCGTCAAGACGTCCAAACGTTTAAAGGTCTATGCACTAGTCTCATATTCAAATATATATCTAGAGTAGTTAGAAAGCTCGACTGCTGATTCGCGGCTATGCAGCATTTTCAAGAACTTCATTGACTACGTTCAAATTCTCTGTCTGTCTCGCATACTTCGAAATTATGGGCATGATATGCTTCATGACAACTTTCGCGTGTCTTTTAAGCATGAGAGCACTTCTTGGTCGCGAAACATACACACACGACAAGCTCCATCCAACCCCGTAACATGAGTAGGCCAATTCAAGGCCCACATGGGTCTGTCCCGCGATTTTAAGGCTGTCCTCATCATGCAACACCTTACACCAGAGCAGTCCAGCGAGAACCGGGAAGATCAGCGACGGTTGGGCGCCCTGGCATGCAGTATGGTACGGACAACTGGAGTCCTGGACGGAGGACCCACTCACTGAGGACCGCAGCGCGTCATATATATTGCAAATAAATTTTTTCTTCTACTCCTCCAAGGATCACAAAGGCCACGGAGACTAAAAACGCGTTACCTGCATCGAAACAATTACCTAGAGTGCCCATTTACTTATATGCCTTTAGGTATAACAGCTGCACTGTCCAGCAGGTAAAGGCGGGAGATTTCTGTTACAACGTACCTTGCTTACACCAACACAATTTCATCATCGTCGTCAGCGGCAGCAGCAGCCATATTACGTCCACTGCGGGACAAAGACCTCTTCCTTTGATCTCCAACTCTCCCTGACTTGTACTAACCGCGGGCAAACCTAACCCAGCAAGCTTCCAAATCATATCTTTCGATATTGCTGTCAGCAGTCCCAGGCCACGCTTTCCTTCCATTGGAGTTAACTCTGTTGCTCCAACGGATCTTGGACGGAGCGCCTGTGTACTGGTTCCTCTAAATTTAAGAATAATGGCATCGGTTTCCGGTTCGCCGCATAACACCTCCAGCCCAATGTTCATATTTTTCTCGTAGATTTTCGTTGGGGTATCATTAACCCCAGCTTGTTCGATGCCGTCTACCCTCAATGAAGTTCCCTAACACAGCTATTTGGGGAAAAAAAACGAACGAGGGGACATTCGTTGAAGCCATTGCGTGAGCTCTGTAGAGTGCTGTGCAAGTTCGCCTGTCTCTCGAAACAAGGCTCGCGCTGTCGTGCTGTGGCGGCGACCGCGTGGGTTTCCCTTGTTTACATTTCTCGGCCGACAGGATAAACAAGCCGTGATGGTGAGCCCTGCGCAATGCCGCAGGAAACCCGACGCGTTGTCGCGACGGCGGGCTGTTATGTCACACGCGGACGACACAACGGCGCGACAGCGGGGCTCCTCCCGGTCTGCGTGACACGCTTGCGCAAGGGAGCTGCGCCTACAGAGCGAACGGGCTGCAGGGGGGAGTCCAGAGAAAGACTGTTATGCGCGATAGCATTTGAAGGGACACTGAGGACATTTCCGTGAATTCCATTAAGTTTATGGCAGTGAAGCGTATACCCAAGCAGTGCACGCAATCGGCCCAATATTGAAGCGGATGGTTTCACTCCGGTCCTTGGCAGGACCGGCATTTACCAATGCATTTCCAGTATTGGTCCCATTACATATGCTGCTCGGGAGCCTCTGGGATCAACCGGGCTATCACAACAGGTGCCGGTGACAATAAGGTGCCGGTGATCCCGGAGGCTCCCAAGCAGCATTTGTAATGGGACCAATATTGAAAATGGATGGTTTCACCTCGGTCTCTGGTAGGACCGGCATTTACTAGTGCATTATTTTGAACAAGAAATTATTTTGAACAATATTAATGGGAACTTGTATACGATGTGCCTTTTTCTTGATTTCGGTAAGGCGTTTGATTCCTTAAACCATAAGATTCTTGCTAACAAACTTCAAATGTACGGTATCCGTGGTAAACCACTCAGTTTGCTTAAAAGCTACCTCCAAAACAGAAGTCAGTCGGTGTCTGTAGATAATGAACTTTCTTCCCTTTTGCCTATCAGTTATGGTGTCCCACAGGGGAGCATACTAGGACCCCTTTTGTTTAATGCATACATAAATTAAATTGTTAGCATAGATACTTTCATTGACTTTGTAATATATGCCGATGATAGCACAATACTTATGTAAGACCCTAACCCTAACGATTTAATTGTGAAATGTAATTATATACTTAATAAATTATCTAGGTGGTCAATAATGAATAAATTAAAGACAAATCCTAAAAAGTCCAAGGCTATAATATGTCGCGCAAGAAACAAACCGACAACACCCAATTGCATGCTCAACCTTGAAAATCAACAAATAGAAATTGTCGAAGAGCACAAGATCCTCGGAGTATATTTTTCGTGTCATTTAAACTGGGATGCCCACGTCAAACACCTCTGCAAAAAACTCTCTTCCGTCTGCGGAGCCCTTTCGCGATGCCGGGAAATTTCACCTTTGAGTGTAAATTACAAATTTATTATGCATTATTTTTTTCTCACCTTAACTACTGTAGCTTAATTAGTATGGGCCACAATGACTAAATATAACATAAATAAGCTTCTAGTATTGCAAAAGAAAATTGTTCGAATAATCCCTAATATTGATAACATGACTACCTCCACATACGCCTTCCAAGCACATAACATTGTCCGCGTTGATATTTTGTATAGTTCTAAATTATTGCAAAAATATGTATTTTTCCACGGCATCAATTTTCACTTTTTACTCTACCCTAGCATCTTTGGACACGAATCGTGCTAACATACATACAAGAAGTACTAACTCATGGAACATACCCCGTTTTCGCACCGATTATAAATTACAAATGTTATCTTATAATCTGCCCCATGTTTTAAACACATATCAACATACAACGGGATATACAAAAGCTGAGCTACGGAAATATTTTGTTCAAATGTCATTCTATGTCTCCACTTGTTGATTGTTGAACGTTTTCTTGTGTGTTAATGTATTTTTCTTTCAACATATGAATTACCATATCAGTGTTCTCATTTTTAAACATTATTCGAGCCAGTGTAGATAGATATGTGTCGAGTGTTTTCTTTATTCAATCTACTACTGTATGTGTGACTGGTTTTGCAAAATGTCCTGTACCGCTCGTGTGCTACTGCTTGTAGGGGTTTCTGGACCCAGTCAAGCTGCCTGGTTGATTATAAATTACAAATGTTATCTTATAATCTGCCCCATGTTTTAAACACATATCAACATACAACGGGATATACAAAAGCTGAGCTACGGAAACATTTTGTTCAAATGTCATTCTATGTCTCCACTTGTTGATTGTTAAACGTTTTCTTGTGTGTTAATGTATTTTTCTTTCAACATATGAATTACCATATCAGTGTTCTCATTTTTAAACATTATTCGAGCCAGTGTAGATAGATATGTGTCGAGTGTTTTCTTTATTCAATCTACTACTGTATGTGTGACTGGTTTTGCAAAATGTCCTGTACCGCTCGTGTGCTACTGCTTGTAGGGGTTTCTGGACCCAGTCAAGCTGCCCAGGCAACTTTGAGCCAGGAAACCCTCCAGTTGAACCTGGAGAATAAACTTTACTATTGACTATTTTCAATATTGGTCCCTTACATGTGCTGCTTGGGAGCCCCTCGGATCACCGGTGCCTTATTTTCACCGGCACCTGGTATAATAGCCTGGTGGGTGGCTGTCACACCGCAGCATCCACATGATGAATTTTTTTTGTCCACATGATAGTTTTTAAACAAAGAAGAACTGTTAAATAGTGAATGCAACAACTGTTTTGCGACAAGGATGATTATATGAAGTAGAATCATGGAAATTAACAGGGCAATAAATTAGCGAGATGTGCAAACAATGAGCAGGTAAAACGAGCGTATCAGTATGCGTAGGAATAGCATTTAATAATATAACCAGAAATGTTCAGCTTGCCAATCTGACGAAAGGGAACGGAGAGCGGGTTTCTTGGCCACCTGCAGCATTTCAAACACGAAGTCTCAAGCGACAAGCGCAGCGTCGCTGTCACAGTCGAGTTCATATACCAACTCTTAAAAGAAAGCGGCGGCAACTCTTCCATGCATATACTCTCTCCACATTCTTTCTGATAGTGGTGACAACTATTATGGTAACGTACCCGTCGCTGTCGATCGGTGGTTACAGTGTTCGGCTGCTATGTCCTACAAAACGGGTTCAAATCCCGGCCGCGGCGACCTTGTTTCGTTACGCAATAAATCTATAAGTCGCCCATGTCGGCTACTCTTCCATGCATATGCTTTCTCCACATTCTTGCTAATAGTGGCGACAACTATTATGATAACGTACCCGTCGCTGCCGATCAGTGGTTACGGTGTTCGGCTGCTATGTCCGACAAAACAGGTTCAAATCCCGGCCGCGGCGACCTTGTTTCGTTACGCAATAAATCTATAAGTCGCCCATGTTCTTTGAGAAGTAAATGGATGGTAGCCGTTCAAAGTGGATTATTTAGAAATAAAAAAATTCTCATTGCTACATTGTACCAGCTGATGCGCCCCCTTCGAAAAGCAATATTCAAGAATGTGTTAGTGCCTTTGAAGTCTGGAAAACCAGTACATCGCGAATGGAGCATTTGGTCAGTCTTGCGCAACTAGTGCGAGTGGTGAGGAAGATCAGCTCGAATATCTATATTCGTAACGGAAACAGGGCAATCAGTTATTCCAGAGACAGAAGCGTAGATTGCATTCTTGGGAATAGAAATATATCGCTAAATTCTACTGCAGTCGTCTTCTCCCTGCTATTTGGCGACGAGGCTTTTTCGGGGATGCCAGTTCTCATCTATTTCAAACATTTTCTTCTGTTTTTACGGAGAACAAATTTAAACCGCCGCTGACTTTTGCCACTGTGCACACTGTCTTTATTGCTGATGCGACTGGCATTAAATTTTTCATGCCTGTGTAAAATGTATATGAAATCTGAGTCGTCATCATCGCTGTTGCCTGAGCGGTAGCTCACGGTTAAAGAGAGCGGGTAACGCTGTCCTTGAAGCACAAAAGCGTCACTCCACTGTCAAAGGAATCAACAAACGAACTTGTCTTCTTTTTACCCTCCGCGGTGGCTCAGTGGTTAGGCGCTCGGCTACTGATCCGGAGTTCCCGGGTTCGAACCCGACCGCGGCGGCTGCGTTTTTATGGAGGAAAAACGCTAAGGCGCCCGTGTGCTGTGCGATGTCAGTGCACGTTTAAGATCCCCAGGTGGTCGAAAATTATTCCGCAGCCCTCCACTACGGCACCTCTCTCTTCCTTTCTTCTTCCACTCCCACCTTTATCCCTTCCCTAACGGCGCGGTTCAGGTGTCCAACGATATACGAGACAGATACTGCGCCATTTCGTTTCCCCAAAAACCAGTATTATTATTATTAACTTGTCTTCTTTCGAGAGGGCTTTCTGGTATGAAGGCAGCTTCCCACCGACGGTTATTAGATGCAGTGTGCAAGGAGACATGTGTGGTCTTTGCTCGGCACAACGTGAGTTTAGGCATATACGTGTCGCTCGAATACTGCAGCGAATGAGGCACTGCCACATGCTTGAGGGAGCAGAGCGTTCATGGCCGAGAACCGTCGATGTGCATTTCTTGCTGCAGGAAAACAAGATGCGAACGAGAATGACATTTGTATTTATTGAAAGAAGTAAAGAGAGAAAGAAAGAGAGAGAGAAAGAAAGAAAGAAAGAGAAAGGAAGGAAGGAAGGAAGGAAGGAAGGAAGGAAGGAAGGAAGGAAGGAAGGAAGGAAGGAAGGAAGGAAGGAAGGAAGAAATAACGAGAAAGAAAGAAAGAAATAAAGAGAAAGAAAGAAAGAAAGAAAGAAAGAAAGAAAGAAAGAAAGAAAGAAAGAAAGAAAGAAAGAAAGAAAGAAAGAAAGAAAGAAAGAAAGATCTGTCCTCCATAACGTGAGTCTCGTGTACACTGCCGGTACTGTGCAGAAGACGTGCGCCCATGCCCAGTTGTCTACCTGGCTCAAAACCTGAGCTCACGAAAGACAGATTGAAGAGGGGCACTGCACCAGTTCGTATAGCGGTAATAAAAAGAGACACAGTTCAGAGATGCCCGAAATTCTTGGACAAGCCAGCGAGGCGAATTGGGAACGCGTGCCTAGAGCGGGAGCTCGTCCTCCGCTCGCGCGCCCCAGCGCTTTTTGGCAGTATACCCACGGCGACGACGACGAAAGGTGTCTGAACCCCGCTTGTTCCAGTTAGCCCGCCCGCGGAGTGGTGTCCCGCAATTAACGGGGCACTAACCCCGCGAAGAGAAGAAGGCGCAGCAGCGGAGGCGGCGCTACCTAGAAGCGCGGAGTTCTGGCACGGGCTCAAGGGAAACACGGCCGGCGGCGCCGGCGGACGCGCGACAATTCGCGCCCAGCTCGTCCGCACCCACGCGCAACGCTCGCACGCGCACTCTCCGCACTCGTGGCTCAATCCGCACGCCCAGCCTTTCGCAATTTGCGTGCAGCGCTGAGTCTCGCCTTTATATTCGAAGGAACATGGCCACCTCTCGGAGTTTAGCAGATCATCGCGCCGCCTTTGAGCTGGATTATCAGTTACCGGCGGCGTCCAGTAACTTTTATTTCTCTCCTTTCTTCGTATTTCGAGCAGCGCCGAGAAGTTTGATCGTCTGAAAGCCGCAAGTGGCGCGGCAGTCTGTTACATCCAAGTTTTGGGCCGGTCAGATTGCTGGATTTTAATACGGGGACACTATAGGGAGTTTCGCAACTGTTATAAGATCAGATAACTCCGAATAGAAGCAACTCTTATCCAATTTCCGTTCTTAGTAAAATTCAGTTCTTCGGCATTTGGTGAATATATGTTGGCGTTTGATCAGCAGCAAAAGACATATTCATCATCATCATCACCATCAGCCTGAACCCACCCACTGCAGGGTATTCATGGCTAAGAAATTTGGAGTCGAAATAGAATATTTTCTCCCTCAAGTTGATTCAAATTCGTTATGTCGGTGGTGAGCTGTAGTGCATTATCGACCTCGTGATCGCTGGCGTGAAGAAAATAGATATGAGGTCGAGCTTCAGAAATCCGCGAACAAAAAAGTACTTGAAGCGCAGTAAATTCTCTTGTGTTAACAGCCTATGGTGCATGTTCCTGTATTTCATATTCTGACCAGCCACCGCAATGGTTCAGCGGTTATAATGTTGGGCTGCTGTCCCAAAAGACGCGGGTTCGATCCCGGCCGCGGTGGTCGCATTTCGATGGAGGCGAAATACGCTATAGACGCTCGTGTAGTGTAAGATGTCAGTGCACGTTAAAGAACCCAGAAGATCAAAATTATGCAGAGCGCTCCACTACGGCGTCCCTCATAGCTCGAATCACTTTGGGATGTTAAACCCCATTAAACCACTCATTCTCACCCCTTGTAGCGCATAAAATCTCCGTTTTCACTGAATGTGGCATATTGGTCATAGAATGCAGGATTTCATCGATTCTGCCGCACATCGAATTGCCCTCAATGTCCCTTTAAGATCCCAGCATGCTGTTGCCTGTTAAAACTGTAAGTGTATTCATGCGTTCTTTTACATTTTTTGCCTTGACGTTTGCCGGCTGAATATTTCTGTACTTCTTTTAAATTATGTGCTGTGTCAGATGATTATCTAGTTCTACTTTCCTTCGCCGTCCTTTTTTTTTAAATGTGAGAGTTAAATTCCAGCATTTTTAGAAATTTTGGCATATTCATCGTGATGTGCGACGTCCTTCAACCCCTTATGTAACCTATACACTGACCGCCCCCTGGCCGGTATATAGGTTACATAAAGGGGTTAAAGGTTACATAAAGGGTTTGGTCGGTATATAGGTTACATAAAGAGGTTGAAGGCTGCATAAAAGAGTTGGGCGGTATATAGGTTACATAAAGGGGTTGGCCAGTATATAGGTTACACGCTTGAAACGGAATTAATCAAACATAAAAAAGCGTGCTCTTACATGCTTCTCTCACTTTCCCTCATTCATCCCCTCCTTTCGTGTATGGTAGACAATCGGACATAACGTCGGTATAAACCTCCCTGCCGTTTATTTGTTCTCTACTTGGCATGCAAATATAATGACAAATCAAAAATTCACAGGGCGACCCAATTTTATTATGTGTTGGCAATGCGATAGATTTAGCACCTTTTGATGTCTTTCCAGGAAATGATGTCACTTCCGGACTGATTACCTTGAAGCGAATGGGCGAGTTCTATGACCCAGGATCCATTCTGGTGCAATGGGGCTTCTAACGTTATCGCAATAATAACTTCTCCGAGCTTCACTAACATCAAAGTGTCGCTACGGCTGAGCAATCACCGTGGGAATAATCGCAAGGCTAAATGCACCGGTAACTTACAACAAGTCAGATCGACTCAACTTCTCCTTTGGGATGGTATTATATAGTGACGATCTCGCCAGCGTTTGCAGATTACGAACGAGTAGGCTTCGACTAAACCTGTACTTGTACCATCAGCTAGTGTTTCTGTGACAGAATATTACCTGCTGGCCACAGGCAGTGGAAGAGAAACAACGTGGCTTGACATGCCTCTCTGCGCGGGTACACCGAAGCGATCGCGCCACTGCACTGAACTGTCCGGGCGCAGTTTTCGCGCTCGAGAGCGAAGACAAGCCGCTGCCACGCGCTGCGAGCGACGGAGATGTCTCCAGATGACCGCGCGAAGCGAATGGTACTAAGTGCGCCCAAATATAACGCGACCGGGCGCTGCGCAGAGGTGACGAAAGGACGCGAGACAGGAGGAGAGAATGGGGAGAGATATCCGTTTAGCGAAACGAAGCTGTGTCCGGCTGTTTTCGCTGGAAGTGCTGGTTGGGTGAGGTGGTGCAATGCCAAAATTTTCCAACTATATATGTAAGCGCGGCATTGAGGCGATGCGGGTGTTCCAGGGTGAAGAGCTTGGATTGGAAACGCGGCCTTCGATCAGAGAGCATACGTCCCGTGTCACGTCGCGCATCCATACCAACTAAGGTATAGCATCGAAACTATACAACAATATTTTTTTGGTTATGTTTACATCATCATCACCACCACCAGCCTACGCCCACTGCAAGACAGATTCCTCTATCATATCTCTCCAATTAACCTTGTCCTGTTGATCCGCCCACCGAATTTCTTTCTGACGCCCCTTGCTACGCTTGCCCTCTTTGGAATCCACTCCGTTACCCTTAACGACATTGGTTATCTTGCTTTTGCATTACGCGTCCTACCCAAGCCCATTTCTTCTTCATGATTTTGACAAGGATGTTATGAACCCGTGCTTGTTCCCTGAGCCCTGCCTTCTTCGCATCTCTTATCATTGCACCAAAGTAGAGAAATACTCACACCAACCAATAATTAATTTTTAAACCCAACGTTTTGAGAGAAACTCGCTCCCTTCATCATGGGTAGCTGAAATGCGAGTCAGCAGCTGCAGCAGGGAGCGGCCTTCGCTTTCCCTTGGCTACGCCTGCCATTTTCCTTTCCATATAGCTCGCTGCATTGTCCTTAATTTAAGCTGAACGCTTTTCGTTAGCCTGCACGTTTCTTCCCCATAGGTGAGTTCCGGTAAAATACAGCGGCTATAAGTTTTTCTCTTGGCGGATATTGGTGAACTGCCATTCATGATATGAGAGAACCTGCCAAATGCGCTCCATCCCGTTCTTATTCTTTTAGTTATTTCACTCCCGTGATCCGGATATTCGGACACTGCCTGCCCTAAGTACACCTATTTCTTTACCACTTTTTCTCAGAACCAAAGGAAGGTGTATACTCTGTTTATTTTGTGGAAAGGCACATAACTGGCTCCCTGGGTCAGTGACACCCCAATCGCGCTTTGAGGTACGTGGCGGTAGTGTCCACCTGCAAAAAACCATGCTTTCGCAGAATATTTCGCAGAATGTTTCGTGCTTAGCAATGCTAAACCGCCAGCCATTTTTTTTAAATTGTCTCCTCTATCCCTTCGCTCAGGGCGCGGTTGAGGTGTCCATTGAGAGCTGAAGTGAGACACTCACTTCTGATTTTCTTTTAATTCATTATGCACTACTCACTTGGCCGAGGCTTCAGACATCTATCGCCGGTCAATTTTTGCTGAGATGGCAGTCCCAACATTAACATATTAAAAAATGCGTCTGTACTGGTTGGGGACCTTGGGCTCTACCATGATTCATGGCCATGACCTCAATTAGCCATGGCCAAGATGATCCATGTCCTGCCAGGCAGCCAACGCGCTCATCTCGTTGCCCAAGATGAGCCTGAACAGTATGCCTGTACGGTTGCCGGTTCTTGGTCCGGCCAGTACTGCCGACGTCGTGATTTTCCATAAAAAAGCCATCACCAAGCGCCATCTGAACGCGTGAGCAGAGGAGCAAGAGCTTCTGGTTGTGATCACTGGTAGGATCGTTTCAGGCGCTGGTCTGGTCTTTATGACCACTCTACATGACCTCGGGGGTTTTGTTGGCAAAGCGGCCGCAAATCTTGTCTGCAGTCTTGTTGGTGAGCTTGAAATAAGCTACGGCCTAGCTCTAATTGTATCTTGTGAACAGTCTCACTCAATCGACCCACTCATAAAAACAGGTCGGCTCGCCGTTCTACGCATGAATTCCTTCGAGCACTGTTCCAGAGGCCTCAGTGCGCGTGGTCTGGTCTTTATGACCACTCTACATGACCTCGGGGGATTTGTTGGCAAAGCGGCCGCAAATCTTGTCTGTGGTCTTGTTGGCGAGCTTGAAATAACCTACGGCCTAGCTCTAATTGTACCTTGCGAACAGCTTCACTCACTCGACCCACTCATAAAAGCAGGTTGGCTCGCCGTTCTACGCATGAATTCCTTCCAGCACTGTTCCAGAGGCCTCAGTGCGCGCAGAGGTGAGGGGCAGCGCAGAGCACGCGGCCATCGTCATCATCATCATTCCAAAAAGAAACAGCGGAGGAAAACGCCGGTGGATACGACGCCGCATTATTACCCACTGCTGAGGTGGCGGCAATATAATATCCACTGTCCAAGCGCAGCCTTAAGAAGAAAATTTAATGGGGCGCCATTTGGTACTGAAAAAAAAAAACTGCAAGTTTAATACACGTCAACGATATCCTTGAACTCGCCAGAGCCAGGTTTTGGCTCCAGACACTGATATAGTTTACGAGAGATGTGTTAAAACTGAACCTCTTGCCAAGACTGCCGTTTCTTTTGTCTCGATACAGCCTTGCGTTTACTCTTGACAGTGCTAGTATGTGGGACGCTTGTGGGTCATGGCCGATTCAGAACGGCCGATGCTTCTGACAATAGGCCAGTCATACGACAGCCGGGCTACCTCATTGTTCATCTTTCTAGACGATGCCCTTTTGTGAGCGCTTTAGCATGAGCAGGAAAGCCGGAAACAGTGTCGATGAAAGCGAAACATCTCACTCTCATGCCACTAAATATGGCACTGGTTGGATGGCGGGCACCGGAATTAGAACCGGCGAGAGTGGTTTAGGGACCGCCTTTAACGCTTAACTAATCTTCACGAGTTTCGACTCTGTCCGCACACGAGTGTATATACGGCCACGGGAAGTAGTCGCAAACGGCAGTTGATTGATGCATCCGTCTTTGGCTCGGTGACAATGCAGCAGGCACGGCCTGTCCGCGCGAGGGTCGTCCTCCGCGACCGTCTCTCAACTGGCTCTGATTGGCGCCAATGAGAACCCATTGGACGCGCCGCTTCCTAAAGTGCTTCCAGGCTCGATTCCCCCTCGCCCGCTTCCTCCGTGGCCAAAGGCGAACCAACAGCACTACCACGGCGCCGTCAAGGCTCCCCTCGCGGCGACTGTAATGAGGAAATCTCAGCGTCACATACGCGTCGCGGGTGCATTGCCGCGACTCGGCTGGCAGAAGCAGTTGTTCTCCGTCCCGACCTTTCATACCGGCCGCACCGCCAACTCTGGCCGTATTGACTGCTCAGACAGCGAGGCTCCGTAGCCGCAAGGAGGAGGATGTTGCATGACTGAGTCTCGCACAACTTTCGCCGCGTCTCATCCGCGTGCACCCCGGCCACTTCATCGCGATATCCGCTGTGCCGTCCAATGGCCTCGAAAAAGGGCGTTTCCTGCAATCTTGCTACGCATGCGAGGCCTCGATTCTGAGGATGATGTCGCTGGTATTGGGGCTTCCGGGCTCTTTCTACGCGGAGTTAATGACTTCGGCGTCGTATGTAGTAACTGAATAACTATTTTAGAACAAAGGAAAACTGGATGAGTTGGTTTTTCTTGGAGATCGCAACGCAGAAAAACAAACGCGACACAAAGGACAGACAGTACCTCTGTTGTTGTTGTTGCCCTCAAGAGGATACTGGCTCATACCCACTGCGGGGATTAGCCAAGACACAGGCGGCGATTGACAGGTGCTCAGAAAGGTAAAATTAAAAAATTAATAAACTGGAGTTAAAATTGAGAATGCAGATTTGTTGTTGAATTTGAAAAAAAATCAAACCCTGTGAGATTGGCGACTGAAAAAGAGAACGGGGCTAACCGTGTTTGGGAAGCTTTGGAGGATTTTGAGATGAATTTAGTACACAAGTAGGCAGAAGATGAAATCCAGAAAAAAATTTAGGATAGGAGCCGTTTCGTGTCCGAAAGGAAAGTTTGGATGGCGGAGAGTACATTCCTGTTGCTGCTTCCAAGGGTGGAAGCACCAAGAGACAGGATAATCCCAGCAGACAGACTAATACCCCTGTCACACGGGCATTTCGAGGGCCCTCGAACCGATAGTCTATCGACTCAAAGGCGATCGAGCGCTGCCACACGGGCAGTTTCAATGGCGATCGAGTCAATAGCCTATCGAGTCAACGGAGTAGCGCAGAACTCCATCGAGATTTCGAGGGCCTTCGAGTGCTGCCCAAGGTTGCTAGCGTTGCTCCGAGCGGCGCCAAGCGCACTTTCGTACACGACACATTCACGGTGCAAAAACATGAACAAACATTATTCGCATAAAATTTAATGTAAGCAGCCTGTAAAATTATTTTAAAATTATATTAGACTGGTTTTAAGCGCATTAAGCGCATTCATTTTGCGTTGCAGTCTTTGCGTTGCTTGCGTACTTAACGTTGACAACATGGCGGCACCCTGCCCGCCCGCTTCACAGCGATAACAGCTTCGTCGCTAATCCCTCAAAGCAATATCGTGTTCTAAGCTGTTGTATTCGCCTTCGATTTGCCCATTCTTACTCTCGCATAAAGTTTCAAGAGAAAAATAGCTCTTGTTTTTCAGATATCATGGCGATTTCCCGGTCTTAAGCCTGACGAAGCAGCGCTCCGACGCAGTTGGACTGGCTTGGTTTTGGCTCGTCTTGTATTAAAGTGGCTACAGCAGTGTATGCATATGTACGTCGCGTACGTGCAACTAAAAGGGTTTTTAACGACTTTCGCGTATGCCTGTATTTCAGCATTTAGTATACATTTATCAACTATTTTTGTTATTTTTGCAAAATCCAAAGTAGCGATTGTGGCGCCACTCATCTGTGGCGTAAGACACGAGAACCATTTCAATGGCCATTGAGATTTGCCGTGTAGCAGCGGCGAGTTCGATGGCGATTGAGAATCTCGAAGACCCTCGACTCGAGGGTGATTGAAACTGGCCGTGTGACCGGGGTATTAGACCGAGCTGTCGTAACGGGTGCTCTAGCAGGCACCCGTCCTTTCCTGCCTTTGTGTCGTTTTCGTCTTTCTGAGCTATAAGTTCTACAAACTACTAATAACCAGTGTTCAACAATTGACCGGTGAAAGTGTTATCCAGACGGGCTGCAGAGAGGGCAATCTCGAAAATGATTTTATTTGAAGTGCACCAGGACCATGTTGGCCTTGTAGCGGGCGCTGAGTTGGGTCTGGGAACTTGGGGTAGAGGATAAATTAAAGGGTGCAGGTAGGCGAGGAGGCGGCATGCAAAGAAGCTTCATAGGTATCGGTCCTGCTTGTTCATCTTGAATAATGAGGAAATTAGCTCTATAACACATTTCTTATTTTATCCTTGCAGCTATTAAATTTTATGTGATATGAGACATCGAGTCAGTGAGCAGAGGACGCGTTTAAATTATGGACATAGGCGCCTCTCTGGGCTTTTTCTCAACATGCCGGTTGGGCAGCCTGCTGATCATCATCATCATCATCATCATCATCATCAGCTTGACTACACCCACTGCAGTGCAAATGCCCCTCCCGTGTCTCTCCAATTAACCCTGTCATTTGCCTACTGCGCCCACCGCATGCCTGCAAACTTCTTAATTTCATCTGCCCACCTAACCTCCAGCCCACCTAAACCGCAACTATAGAGTTGGTCAGAAGGTCCCAGGCCGTGTCTGCATTTTACCAGTATCGTCGGGCATTTCGGCGCCTATGAAAGTGCCAAGGCATTCAGGAGTGAGAATAAGACTCCTCCTCATTTTCTAAAGATCTGGAGCTCGGGGGTGTCTTGAACGCACCACACAAAGTTGAAAAGTAGACCATGCGGCCTGGGGATTTTTGACCAACCGTGTACATGTATTTCAATAACAACAACCGACTCAAATTGCAGGGCCCCGTGATTTCGTCTGACAACGAGTACAAACGCGCGATCAAAACGGGGGTTCTGTGGACAAAGACGTCCGGTTACGTACGAAGCCTACGCCTTGCCTTGTCAGATGGGAGGGAAGACAGCTTAGTTCCATCGCCAATGTGGCCGCCCATCTGTCCTGAAGTCGGCAACGACCATTCGTGGAACCAAGGGTTGCCGACCCAACGACAGCTTTACAACGTCGAGGTGTAAAAGGCTTTGGGAATTCTCCGACCGCTTATCGCGAATGTTATGCGCACGACACCGAGCCGCTTCGTCCAGGATATATTTACGAGGTTCTCACTCTCACCCAAACCCTGAAAAAGCAGCTACGCGGACGGACAGTTGCTCCCTCATTGTGCGTCTTTTACGTGCGGGATTTTCTCTTGAGCCAATGGCGTCGTCGTTAACGTGGGATGTCGTAGATATATAACCAAAACCTACCCGCGTTCACTGGGTGGTTATGGCTAATGACATGGTTATCTAACAAGGAGAGAAGGGCTGCCCTCGTGATCGAGGTTGCCACGGTTCATGTGGATCGTATATGATGGGAAGGAGTCCAACCCTTTTCGAGGCAAACAGGCTAGTAGGCGGGTTATACAGCCGTCATCAGCTCGCGGATGCCGCGGTTACAGCGACAAGCCGTTTAACGCCCAGCCTTTCACAGGAAAAAAGGAGAACTTTATTTCATTCGAGGCCGCAGAAGAGGCCGGTCTCGACCCTTCGTGTGAGATAAACAAGGCAGCTGCTTGGAGAAGACAAACGGCTAGTGCGCATGTTGCCAGAACGGGAAGGGGAGGGGGGACCAGTCAGTCGCTCGGGATTCCGGTGCGGTCAGAAAACTCCCTAGTTTGGAGCGTTATCTTTCGCTCCTGTAGCGCGAAGTGATAACGAGGATTGAAGGCGGGAAGCACACACACGCACACGCTGTGGAGTGAGACGTGAACTAGAAAATGACGGCGGCACAGCAGCTCTATACCAAATACGGCCGCCGGAAATTCGAACAGCTTATACGACGAACGGAATACCAGAATAAGGCCTGTATAACGACAGACGAGAAAGAGAGAGATTAGCATAGGAACGGCGTTGAACACGACGCCCAGCTAGGAGGAGCAGGCCTGCCTTTTACGACCCGCCATTCGGGCACAGTGTACTACGAACACGTACACACACACAGCCCTTCCTCTTCTTCTTCTCCTTCTCTCTTCACGTCTTTATTTTCCTTCGCTTCCAGAGCGCGCACGCTATTTGCACGGCGAGGCAAGAGCGGCGGCATCGGGGGCTTGTTGAGCCGCGATTACACCGCGAGCACGAGGTTGTATATACATCTCCATCCGCTGCTGCTGTCGCTGCTCAACGACGACGGGCTGTTCTTTATAGCGGCTGCTGATAGCGAGCGAATGCGTCGTATACTCCCCCCCCCCCCCCCCCCCCCCAGATCAGGAGAGGGCCGGAGGAGGCTCAGGAGCAGCCGGTCTGGCGCTACGCGGGAACTGCGCGTCCGGCCTCGTAAAGATAAAGGAGCCTAGGCACGTAGTCTCCCGCCCTGCATCCGCGCGCGGTCCTCACGCGAGCGAGTGCAGTCATGCACGCGCGAGCGGCCAAAAACTTGGGTCGGTCGCGAAGATGGCGCGGATCGCTCGCTGCGTTAATGGCGGCGCGGGGTGGTGCGCATTGAGGCGTGAACGAGGGCGTATAAGGGCGTCGCGCGATAGATGGATCAAGGTGTCACTCGGGGTTCTTTTTTGCATTTTTGTTTTTTAGTGCAGGAATGCATTATAACAAGTACATCTGCATCCTCACTTTCCTGGGTAGGCACGATTTTATCTTTCCGTCCGTCCATCCGTGTGCCCCACCTGCATGACAGAGTGCTCAGATGGTCAACCAAAAACACCCGTGTCTTTTCAAGCGACCGCGCAAAGAGAAGGTTAAGAGATAGGTCATCCATGTTAGCCAAGTGGAGAGGAGGAAGAAGAACGGGAAAGGGAGGTAGGCGAAGAAGGGATTACCTGAGCCAAGAGCCCATCCTTGGTACAGCGGATTTCGAACATTTAAGATTCCCATGGAACATACGTTCTTGCGCATCAAGACAATGTGAGGTTTCCATGACACTGTTGCGCTGCAGGATTCCTCGCCTTAATCTGTATATATGCCGTTCTGGGTTCACGCCGTCGAATCTATGTGCGTCATGCGGGGACGTTGAAACGATAGGCCATTTCATCCTCTACTGCCGGCGGTTAATAATAATAATAATTGGTTTTAGGGACCTAACCACTGGGTTACCGCGGCAGGTCTTGCCAGTCTTTTCTTTAGTGATTTTTGCCATGTTTATAGACTGCTTTGAATATTTGATGTAATTTCTTCGCATACGTTTAATCTATTTGCTGCGTACCCAATAATTCTGGACAAAAGCACGTGTGAGCCAGAAACCGTTTATGAACGCAATTTTTTCATATAATGTATTGATTTCACTATAACAACCAATATATCCGCAGATCACTCGACAGCAGCCTTGCTTTTTTTTCTGCTATTAACGTTTTTGCTGTAGTCAACAGCGTTCCACATTGATTTTCTATTACAGCCCTAACTGTGCGATCGGTGGAAACGATTTAAGAATTATTTCGCTACATATCAGAAGAATGGACCATTACAAAAACGGAAATATGCAGCGCAAAAAAAAAATGGACGGACGACAGAAGGTGGACAAACACAAGGGCTTTCTTCTGTCGCCCGTGTGTTTTTTTTTTTCTCTGCATATTTCCTCTTCTGTGATGAACCAACAGGCCCAAATCACCAGCCTTCATGGACGATTACCTTCGATATTTCCATAACAGTATTTATTTATTTATTTATTTATTTATTTATTTATTTATTTATTTATTTATTTATTTATTACAGATACCTTAAGGGCTCTTGGTTGTGGGCTTCACATGAGGAGTGGGCTAACAACCTGGTGTTAATAAAACACTGCTTCTTACAATTTTAATAAACGAAACAAAACATAATACAGCACCTTAAGATTTTTTTTAAATTTCAAAATTTTTCGCCGAAAATGTTGGACATGAGCTAGCTGTGTGCTCTGCAAAGTTTCAACTCCTGCGTAGCGCACTACTGTATACTGCACTGGGGAACTGTGACTTCGTCATGCCTTGCCGCCTTTTGTCATTTTTTTCTTATCTGAAAAAAAAAGTAAGCGCTCAATCTTCAGCCTTGAATCTTCTCGCTGCCGCTGTCGTCTAAGCCACTGTTGCTCGGCCCGCTTAATTAGCGCATCTGGCTGCCTCGGAATCACTCGACGAAGGACCGGCCGCCATCATCGTCCTCCTCTTCCCAGCGCGCACCTACTTCCTCTCTCCTCCGCTAGAGGGAGTGACGATGAATTCGCGCTGAAGATTTTGCGCTTACTGTAATCTTCAGTGGGTGGCGGTTCTGGATGTGGAGGCCGGTGGGTGAGCAGCCGCTCAGCTAACCTTTTGCTCTCACTGAAACTTTTTGTCGCAGTCTGGAGAAATGAGCCTATTACTACTGTCGCAGTAAAAATGCGGTCCTTATTCGAATGCATACAGTGATTAAGTAAGCGGTGTAGAACCAGTGGTTTGCATGGCAGGAGGCTCATTCCTATCGAATGAGAGTTTTCAGGAGATGTTTCCTGTTAACTGCTCCTCCTGTGTTTCAAGCGTCCCCTTTCTCTTTCCGCAAACAGGTCCATTTCATCAGTTTAAAATCATATCAAATGTTTATTAGTACATCGAAACTTGTTACGTAAGTGAACAAAAATTGCCAGTGGCTTAACTTGGCTAACCCTGGAATTCAGCGAAAAGCAAACACGCTTGCTAAGCATCTGAGGCTCGTCCATGGCAGCTCCGCTACACACTCGCGACAGCCGTTCGATATGTACCCACACGACCACGTGGCTATGACGTGTGTCACGTGGTCATACGGCAGCCGCGGTGGCTGAGTGGTTATGGCGTTCGGCTGCTGGCACGAAAGACGCGGGCTCGATCCCGGCCGCGGCGGTCAAATTTCGATGGAGGCGAAATTCTAGAGGCCCGTGTACTGTGCGATGTGAGTGCACGTTAAAGAACCCCAGGTGGTCGAAATTTCCGGAGCCCTTCACTACGGCGTCCTTCATAGCCGGAGTCGGTTTGGGACGTTAAACACCCATAAACCAAACCTAAGCAAACATGGTCTTACGACACCCCCTCGGATGTCGTCACGTGGCTTCACACCACCCTATCGGATGTTCTTAAGGTCGAAGGTCAACCCAAAGGTCCCCCAATGTCAAAGGTCAACTAAAGGTCACGGGTCAAGGGTTCGACACCATAACTGTACCACATATGGTCATGCACGGCTAACATAGTTGGGCTGAAGGACGTTCAAGGTCATTCTGCGGCCTACGCGACGACTGCTTTACATAGCGTAGTGAAGCGTTTCGCTTCAATACAGAAGGAGATCCCATAGCTCATGGATGCACCGGGACCTCGCACCTAGCTCTCATATGTTCAGTGCGCCTCTCATATGTTCATCGCACCTTTCATATATTCAAGACTAAGTCATCCATACACCTTTTCAAACTCACTCTCTTGGGCGCAGCCATATTGTCACTGAGCTTTGGCGGCGTCACTCCAAATGGCGGATTTCACAAGTGCAGTTTACTGCGCATGTATGCCACAGCCCGGTATGCACGTGTGCTCAATCTAGTTGTAGACAGTGGAAAATTCTGTATCATCATGTTTTGTCGGTGTGTGCAAGCTTTCTTCCGCGCTTCAACTCAGCTTCTCCTGCAGCGTGCGCATCGCATGCTCCTTCCCGCCAACGAGAGAAGGGCCGGCGTAGGTTGCACGAGAGAGGAGAGTTTATTAACAGGGCCGACAGCTTAAGCTTCTAGCTCGTGCATGTTGCAGCTTCGACTTCCTATTTATAGCCTACGCGCCTCTGCCTTGAGCCTCAATGCTTAGCGCTAATCTTCGACCCAGGTCGAAGTTATGGTCGCACGTGAGTCCCGGCTTAAGGGTACCTAGCACGTATTTGCCAAGGCATGAGATCATGATCGCACAAGTGTGCACGCAGCCACCGAAGCTCAGGCTCAAACACGCTCTGACTTTAAAGCTCCGGGTTGCTAAAAATATGCACCGTTGTGACAGCTGTTCTCAAGGAGCTCTTCTCCGTCATATACTCGGCTGTCGGCAGAAAAGCCAGCGCCGTCATCGTCGACTGTGAAGGGAAAGTCCCGATGGAAGCAAGTATTTAATAAAATTCAGGAACAGGTCAACGACTGTTCGGGTTGGAGCCAAACTATTCAGAGAGGTTCCTGTAGCCAATAATAATAATAATAATAATAATAATAATAATAATAATAATAATAATAATAATAATAATAATAATAATAATAATAATAATAATAATAATTGGTTTTTGGGGAAAGGAAATAGCGCAGTATCTGTCTCATATATCGTTGGACACCTGAACCGCGCCGTTAGGGAAGGGATAAAGGAGGGAGTGAAAGCAGAAAGGAAGAAGGAGGTGCCGTAGTGGAGGGCTCCGGAATAATTTCGACCACCTGGGGATCTCTAACGTGCACTGACATCGCACAGCACACGGGCGCCTTAGCGTTTTTCCTCCATAAAAACGCAGCCGCCGCGGTCGGCGGCTGCGTTTTTATGGAGGAAAAACGCTAAGGCGCCCGTGTGCTGTGCGATGTCAGTGCACGTTAGAGATCCCCAGGTGGTCGAAATTATTCCGGAGCCCTCCACTACGGCACCTCCTTCTTCCTTTCTGTAGCCAAACGAAAGTAGTTCAGTTGAAGAAAACATTGGGTTAATTTTGGATTGGATGGACATCAAACCCAGGCCTCATAAATCAAACGAACCCTTGACGCAAAACTCTTCTTCGTAGACCACCGGGTTGCCTAACATGCACAGACTCTCACTGACGGGAACGGGACGTCGGAGTAACTGTGAATGTCAGTCACATGTAGCAGCAGCGACGACGCCATATGTGTGTTGTCTACAAAACGCCAGTGCGCGCGCGCGCGTGAGCACGCGTCTAAACACAACCGTCCTTGAACTCGTCGCTGCTTGAAGAGCGGGTGCGGCCGTGCGGCACTGAACGGTGGCACCTTTGCGCGCTTCTTTCAGGCCTTTTAAGCCATACTGCCAGAGTACAATGGCCTAGGCCTTGAAGTAACGGGGAGGGTACCATGCACTACGGCATGCACCACGAGAACCATTTGATGTAGTTGGTGGTCGTCATTGAGCTGGGACTGCAATGTCAATGAGATAGCCGCTCTTCATTACACTGCACAGAACTCCTCACGATGATGAAATAATTATTTTACTTATTTGCGTTGCCTGCCCAGGGGGGAATCGTCAAGCGATCTGCGAGTTTCATCTCACACTTCCACAATTATTTATTTATTTAGCATTTATTTATTAATTAATTTATTTATTTCACAGTCCAAATTAACCCCTAACGGATGTAACAAATGGCCCGCCGTATGGAGGAGGGCTCTGGATTCATTTCGGCCCTAGCATGCTTGGGCTTGAGACAGGAAGAAAATATCATGCTGGCATTATTAGGATGCCGGGGCGATGGTACTACGATAGAGTCACTGCAGACACATTCCCTTCGCGATCCCTTCTTTTCTTCCTTGCAACCGGTCAACCTCATCTTCGATGCATATATAGAAACCGAGGATTGACATATCTTTAGCCGCCAGTTATGACGTCAGACGTCGGAACTGCCTATGGTAGATGGGCAAAAGATAGAAGAAAAGAGTTGTTGCAAAACATGACCCTTTATTAGGCCGTTGACGGGCGACCCGATAAGAGACCCCTTATGATTGATATCTGGACGTCGCCATATTGCTCGTTGGACTGTGGTGCGCACGATGGAAGCGGCAGCGGAGCCGGTTTGCGACAGCCCACAGTCGAGGCGTTTCGGTATCTCCGTCACTCGACGCAAAGGTCTATATTGCCGAGCAATGAGCATTGCAATCTCTTGAGTATGGTACACCGCTCGATTGCCCTGCTCCTGTGCGATCGTTCTGAAACAAAGGGTTACCAACAGCACGCTGAGGTTTCAATCCTCGATTTCGATTTCCATTATCACCGTCCAGAAACGGAATGGCGATGGATGCATAACCAGGGACACTGCACCCTTTGCTTGAAGACGATAGCATGTGCCCCGTTCTCAGAAGTACTGCTGATGCGCCAAAGCAGTCTTGGATATATATTTGTGCTCGCGAAGTGGCTGTTAGCCCGTAGTAGACGCCACATCAGGGCCAGACTTATAACTCAGCTGTTTGTAACCAGTCTGACACAATTATGAGGATCGGGGCTCCCTAGGTGGTCTAAATTATTCCGGAGCACTCCACTACAGCACCTCTTTCTTCCTTTTTTCTTCACTTCCTCCTTTATCCCTTCCCTTACGGCGCGGTTCAGGTGTCCGCCGATGTGAGACAGATACTGCGCCATTTCCTTTCCCAAAAACCAATTTTCATTATTTGCTCAGATTGCCTTTCTTCCTCCATTTTTGTTTCCTTTTTTCCGGCTTCTTCTTGCTGCTCGTTTGGCTCTTTTCGTGATTTCTTGCCTTCTTTTACTCTCTTTTTTCTCTTCTCCTCTGTCTTTATCTCCGACCAGATTTGTTTCCCACGTGGCAGCAGCACGTCTCAGGACTAAAGTATGCAGGTTGCCTTGGCAACAACGTAAGCCCCTGCGTCAGACTGATCGTACGATTCACACGGATGCCAATGTATGTCACCCGAGTTTGGGAACGTACAGCCTCCGGACATGCACGTGTTCCGCGGCTCCTTGCACGAATACGCACCATCACCACGGCAACGGCGCCTTCCCACTAGCTTCAGTTTCACATCTTTTTCTTTGCCTGTACATCGCAAGAATCACGCGAGTGCGCCACTGCCGCGTCACCCGAGTTTGGGAACGGCCGGAGCTTTGCACGCATTCGCGCTTTGAGCACGCGGCCGATCACAGAAGCCGACTTCGGCACAAAACAACAACAGGCAGCGGAAGTGGAGGGCTTCGAATGACGGCGACAGCAAGAGGTGGTGTACAGTATGTGTCGCGCCAGTGCCAAGCTCGTCGACGAAGCGACGTCGCGACCGTGCGACCGTGCGACCGGACGCCGACACCGGCGGCGGCAGCGTCCCCTAGCGGCCACACGGCAAGCGCGACACCGTGAGCCGAAGGTAAGGGCGACAACGGCAGACGGCGAGAACGCAGCCCACCGCGCACGAAGCGTGTATGGTATACGCGACGCCTCGTCCCCCCCCCCCCCCCCCCGCCCCCCCCCGCCCGCACGCGATTGTGCTTTCGCATAGATTCCTCACGTCTGACGATGCATACCGATCGTGCAACGGCCGCGCGTCGCGATTTTCTTTCTGTAGCCCTTTTTCTTCTATATTTTTTTTCGCGCTAGGAATGCGCTTCCTATGCCCGCGATCTCCGCTTGCATGGTACGCGGCGTGCCTTGCGTTCGCCGCGAGGGAGCGTTACTGAACGCATAACAGCGCGTTTAAGTTCGTGCGCAGAAGCATCGTGGCGCGAACAAACTCAGTGATGCATATTTCCCAGATGTTGCGTCATTATCATCATCATCATAACCATCAAGATGGAAGCAATGGCGGTTTACCAATATCGCTCGAAGGAGAAGCATATGAAAACTGTATCTTACCGGAACTCACCTATGGGGCCGACACGTGGAGGCTAAACGGAAGGGTTCTATTTAAACTGAGGACAACGCAGCGAGATATGGAAACGAGAATGATATGGCTGTTACGTTAAGGGACATGAAGATGGCAGAGTGGTGCCACGAACGGACGCGGGGGGTTAACGACTTCCTAATCGAAATCAGGAGGAAGAAATGGGCTTGGGCAGGGCACGTGATGGGAAGGCAAGATAAGCGATGGTTGTTAAGGACAACAGACTGGATTCCAAGAGAAGGCAAGCGTAGCAGAGGGGGCAGAAAGTTAGGTGGGCGGATGAGATTAAGAAGTCTGCGGGGATAGGGTGACCGCAGGGGTCACAGGACAGGGATTAATGGAGAGATATGAAAGAGGCAATTGTCTTGCAGTAGGCGTAGTCAGGCTGATGATGATGATAGAAGCCTTGTTCTGCACACGCGCGCTGAGCTGATATTGACCAAGGTTTCGAGACCACTGGCATAGGGCGACACATAGAGGGCCCGCCATTTTATCCACTAACGACAGAACATGTTATAAACATGTAATTAGAACTCATTTAGTAATATACTCTTTCTTTTTTCTCTGCCCGCACTAATATATGTTAGTTATAAACGTGCCTGAACAGGTGCCTCGATGCACCTTCCAGGTCGGTGCACACGGAACGCTTCCCATGCGAACTCACTTGACTTCCTACCTCACATGAGATTCGTATTCAGTAAAGAAAAAAAAAGTATTTTTGAAGGCTTGTACCAGTGTTGCCAAGTATTTTTATGTCAGGTGGTGAAACGCTCCTTCGTAGGGTATTCCTGTATCGTTGATGTAATTTGTTTGTTACAGTTCATTAGTTATAGGTATAGACGCGCACGAGAGTGTCATAGAAATTAGCGAATATCACAATTTTCGAACGATACTTTGCTGCAGTCAATGAGAGAACATCGTATCTGTGGTGCAGTGAAGTACCTCATGAACGATCTTTAAAGAACACTGACGTCAAATGGAAGTCGACATGTATTGATAGGGAACCGCGCTCTAATCGCAAAGAGACTACTCTCACCGAAAACAGCTTTAAAACGCTCTAAACAAGAAAGGAATAAAAAGGGAGTAATCTCTCCTCTAGCGCGCTTCCTTTAATAAAAGAGAATGCCCTAGAGGAGAGCTTACTCTCATATAGGCGTGGTCTTGTTTAGAGCGTATGCTAGAAAAGACAAATACGGGTGTCGCCATCACCGGCCGATTTCGCAAGTAGAGTGCATACGTTTACACAAGATTTTTACAGGGACCCCGGAGGCTACGCTGCGCCGCCATGCACTTCAGAACGGGACAACCCATCCTTTTCCGTACACTCGGAACATGAATACCCATATGTAGGAGTGGAAAGGGAGTAATTTGTCCCATAGCGCACTCCCTTTTAGAAAAGGGAGTGCTGACCTTGCTTCCTTTTTACTCCCACATAGGCGTATTCGTGTTCCGAATGTACGGAAAAGGATTGGATTGACCCGTTTTGAACTGAATGGCTAACTCCCTCTTTACTCCTTTCTGTTTTAGAGTGCAAGTTCACGTCGTCCCACTGAACCCGCCGCGGTGGCTCAGTGGTTAGGGCGCTCGACTACTGATCCGGAGTTCCCGGGTTCGAACCCGACCGCGGCGGCTGCGTTTTTATGGAGGAAAAACGCCAAGGCGCCCGTGTGCTGTGCGATGTCAGTGCACGTTAAAAGATCCCCAGGTGGTCGAAATTATTCCGGAGCCCTCCACTACGGCACCTCCTTCTTCCCTTCTTCTTTCACTCCCTCCCTTGTCCCTTCCCTTACGGCGCGGTTCAGGTGTCCAACGATATATGAGACAGATACTGCGCCATTTCCTTTCCCTAAAAACGAATTATTAATTATTAAGGACATCACGTGATTGAATCGACTGACAGGCAGATTCTTAAACCCAATTTTCTCGGTGATAAACGCGTCTTTTGTTGCCACGCGAAAGTCAAAACGGCCCGAAAAAGTCAGGGAATCACTTTTTTACCCAGAACAATAAATTGGTGGAGTTATCCTCAGTATGCCTTTAATGGAATACTGAGGAAATCGTCTAAGTAAACTTTAACTGAATTGAAATCAACACGCTGTCACTTATTTTGATATCGACGTAATCAAACCACTCAAATTGTTTCCCAAGGCATTTATTTCACAATACTTTTCTGAAAAATGCACTGTACTGGGCGCATAGGAATGAGTGCAGTAATTTATCGCTAAACTCTTGTATTCACCATTGCTATTTTCGTAAACAAAGTCAGATGCTTGTATGCACCATTTTTTGGTACAAATGTCTCCTCAACTATACATTAGTACTTGCTTTCTGGAATTGTCGCTGCATTCTTTTTTTTGCAGATAAATGAATTCTTCCTCGAATTATCCTTTATACAGAGTGAGGAAAGAGAGTGAAATGACGCCTTGCTCGACGAGTGAAAGCTGACAGATCGGAAGTAATAATAATAATAATTGGTTTTTGAGGAAAGGAAATGGCGCTGTACCTGTCTCATATATCGTTGGACATCTGAACCGCGCCGTAAGGGAAGGGATAAAGGAGGGAGTGAAAGAAGAAAGGAAGAAAGAGGTACCGTAGTGGAGGGCTCCGGAATAATTTCGACCACCTGGGGATCTTTAACGTTGTGACGACCCCCCATAATGCGCAGGTCCACACGGGACGGAGAGGCAAAGAGACACCGTATGGCTCAGTTTAAACAGATATATTCAATAATTATACATGATTATGATTATACATCAGAGGCTGGGGTGTCCGAGCTTACGTGCCGACGACTTCATGGGGACGATGGAGGGGCTCCGGAGTTGAGCTCGAACGGTTGCTGGCAGAAGCTGCACGCCGTCGGGCTTCGGCGCTGAAGGCCCCCTTGGCGAACGATGTCGTCCTGAGCGTTGTTTCTTCTGTACTCCTTGTCGATTTTTATATCCTTCTTATTCCCCACATTCCCTAGGTTGAGGACGCCCACGCCGGAGTGGGAGGGGCCTAGGGCTTTCACTTGGGCGCACAAACACACCACCGCACTTATGGTCTCGCCCCCGTCACGTGTTGAGTCCGAGGGAAAGAAGGTTGTCGAGGTAGCGTCGGCTGTGGTAGACGGTCTCTGGCCCGCTGACGGTTCCTGCGGGTCACCGACCTCCGTTCTCCATCAAATGACACTCGCCACTCAAGGCCGGAACGCGAGGTCACTAAAAGGCCGGGAAAGTGGTCCCTTGTCCTAGGATGTGCTCGGGAGTGTTGGTGATGATGCCCGCCGTCTTGGCACGGGGCCAGGCCCGCCGAAACGAGGCCATTTGTCCCCGGCACGGTCACGGCAATTGGGGAAGATAACGCCCGTCTCCCCGCGGCGGCGGCGGCGGCGGCGGCGGCGTTCGACACGTGCCGACACTATGGAAAGGGGGTCCGGTTCTGCTTAAACCGCTTCGTTTTGGTCGTTCACTCTCAACGAGTATGGCTCGGTAATTGGACGCAGCTGTCACCTGGGTCTTCTCCGCGCGGTCCATGGCGGCAGGCCCGAAAGCAATCCCACTCAAGTTGCTTGCAGACATATACAGTAGAAACATGTGTGCTGGCTGCTTCCAAAACGAGACGGGCTGTCGCCGATCTCCTCTATTCCAGCTGAATTGCTTTCCCTTGGGTGCTTTTGCCGCCACTGGGGGCTCCGTCTACGCCGCGCCGTCGAACGCGGACCCTCGTAGCACACACAAGGAACGTCACACTCGCTCACCCTCCAGAAGAATGCTCTCCGACCATTTGAGTCCATGCAGCTCCCCTTCTCTTTCTGAACCGCCTCGCACAGTGCGTCCGACAAAACACTTTTCGCTGCACTCAACACCACTGCACAACACCGTATGCCTCAGCTGTCATAACTGGCGTCTCCAGGGGCAGCACTGATCTTCTTTTACAGATAAACATGAAACTCAGCACCCAAGCCTCTCCTTTCTAGTCCAAACTGGACGAAATAAATTTACCACAGTTACAAAGGAGCTCCCACCTATAGCACGATCACGGCACAGTCAAAAATATAGATAACGAAAGGAAGTAGGGCAGGTTCTGCATGCGCTCCGCATGCTCTCCAGTGAAGGTGTTACTTAATGACAGAAAGGTTTAACTACCAACTCCGATATCTTAACACATAAGCACATAGCAATGTTATGAGCTACGGCATTACACAATTCTAACCAGTTCACAACTCCGCTCTGTTTACGCCATTAGTCCGACTTAGCTTTCCGATTTAGCAGCGGATATCGGCCTTCATGAGTCATACCAAGTAAGTCTGTGACCCTTTGTCTGCTTGGAGACTCGCGAGGGCCCGTGGCAGGAGCCTCTCCTGGCGTTATCTGCGCGGCAACCTCGCGCGCTCCATCTTCTTCTAGCAATGCATGAAGTAAATCCGGTGGCATTCCGGCCGTCACCTCTGGCGCCTGCCGAACAAATGCAGGAGAGGGAGTTTCTTGCGAACTATCTGCGCGCTCCGCTTCACTTCTGTCCCCATCAAAATCCGCGCTTTCCCTTTCCTCATTTCGTGAATACTGAACAGGTGCCGACTTGATGCGATTTGCGTGTATCCTTATCAAGCGCCGGTTCACGTCTCGGATTCTGAAGTTTACCGGAGAAAGCTTCTCGACAACATCGCACGGTCCTCTCCACTTCGTAGCGTGTTAAAACTGCTCTCCTTAAGCAATGTCACCTTTGACCCCGTATCTATCAACAATTCCATGCAACAACCATTTAACTTGCAACGCACAACAGGGCATGCCTCGTCGGCCACACAAACCACCACCACCTCATCATCCACTGCTCCCTCCCCACGCTCCTCAGGGTGGGGAGGACTATCTAGTTTTTTGTCTCGGTATCTGGAGCCCCGCTGTAGGCTTGCCTAGGGCGTGTCTCGCCTGCTTCTCTTTGTGGCTCCCCACGGCGCACGTTTTGGCAGAACCTGGCGATGTGTCCGCGACCCTGGCAAGCGAAGCATACGATTTCTTCAAAATCTCGCATATCGCGCCTGTAGCTTTGTGGCGGTCTCCGGTTTCCAGCGAATGGGCGCTGTTGAGCGCGCGCATCAACCTGGCGTTCCACCTGCTGAGATAGCAGCTGTTCTAAGCGATCTAACCGTTCTGTCAAGAGAGCAACCTCAGGGTTGAGCACCGCTCTCTCTATGACGCGTACTCTCGCTGCGGCTGTCGTTAACGCCTCATTTCGTTCCTCATCCAATGCGGCCGCCACGGCTTGGTCGAAATTGCTCGGCTTGCGCGAGAGCACGAACCGGCGCACGGGGTCTTGCAGACCAGCCACGAAGAAAGCGGTCATTTCCTCTTTAAGAAGATCCTCCGCGTATTTCTTCTTTAGCTGGTCTCCTTCCTCCTCCCTGCTTAACGTATCGCGCGCTAAGCGCTGAAGCCGCGACGCAAACGTTCGCACGTCCTCCCCTACCATCTGTCCGGCGTCACGGAACCTCTGTACCCGCACGTGACGTGGTTCAGTGTCGAAATGCTCAAACGCGAGCTTCTTAAATTCCGCAAATGATTTTGTGGATTTTACTTTTTCGTCTCGCCATGCAAAATCATGAGCAGCTCCTGCCATCTTACACCTCGCCATTCCCAGCATTTGAGCATCGGACCATCCCCCCATTTTCCCAATCTCTTCTAGCATGGAAAAGAAATCGCAGATTGGAACCCCTGTCTTATCTCCCGTAAACGTCGGAATGACGCTTCCTAATGCCAGCATGCTTGCTCCGAGCGACGGCTGTGGAGTGGGAGCTCCCTCAGATACAGATATTTTTTTTTCGCTCAAGCCCTCCGGTGCCTCAAGCCTCTCAAATGGGGGTAAAAGTCCCACAATCAGTTCCGTGATTCCCTTTTGATTACAATTTTGAAGTCATGAATGTCGCAGCATTCAGAGGACATTTGCTTTTGAGACCCCACTTCTCACACCAGTGTGACGACCCCCCCATAATGTGCAGGTCCACACGGGACGGAGAGGCAAAGAGACACCTTATGGCTCAGTTTAAACAAACAGATATATTCAATAATTATACATGATTATGATTATACATCAGAGGCTGGGGTGTCCGAGCTTACGTGCCGACGACTTCATGGGGACGATGGAGGGGCTCCGGAGTTGAGCTCGAACGGTTGCTGGCAGAAGCTGCACGCCGTCGGGCTTCGGCGCTGAAGGCCCCCTTGGCGAACGATGTCGTCCTGAGCGTTGTTTCTTCCGTACTCCTTGTCGATTTTTATATCCTTCTTATTCCCCACATTCCCTAGGTTGAGGACGCCCACGCCGGAGTGGGAGGCGCCTAGGGCTTTCACTTGGGCGCACAAACACACCACCGCACTTATGGTCTCGCCCCCGTCACGTGTTGAGTCCGAGGGAAAAGAAGGTTGTCGTCGAGGTAACGTCGGCTGTGGTCGACGGTCTCTGGCCCGCTGACGGTTCCCGCGGGTCACCGACCTCCGTTCTCCATCAAATGACACTCGCCAGTCAAGGCCGGAACGCGAGGTCACTAGAAGGTCGGGAAAGTGGTCCCTTGTCCTAGGATGTGCTCGGGAGTGTTGGTGATGATGCCCGCCGTCTTGTCACGGGGCCAGGCCCGCCGAAACGAGGCCATTTGTCCCCGGCACGGTCACGGCAATTGGGGAAGATAACGCCCGTCTCCCCGCGGCGGCGGCGGCGGCGGCGTTCGACACGTGCCGACACTATGGAAAGGGGGTCCGGTTGTGCTTAAACCCCTTCGTTTTGGTCGTTCACTCTCAACGAGTATGGCTCGGTAATTGGACGCAGCTGTCACCTGGGTCTTCTCCGTGCGGTCCATGGCGGCAGGCCCGAAAGCAATCCCACTCAAGTTGCTTGCAGCCATATACAGTAGGAACATGTGTGCTGGCTGCTTCCAAAACGAGACGGGCTGTCGCCGATCTCCTCTCTTCCAGCTGAATTGCTTTCCCTTGAGTGCTTTTGCCGCCACTGGGGGCTCCGTCTACGCCGCGCCGTCGAACGCGGACCCTCGTAACACACACAAGGAACGTCACAACGTGCACTGACATCGCACAGCACACGGGCGCCTTAGCATTTTGCCTCCATAAAAACGCAGCCGCCCCGGTCGGATCTGAACCCGGCAACTCCGGATCAGTAGCCGAGCGCCTAACCACTGGCTACTGATCCAGAATTCCCGGGTTCGAACCCGACCGTGGCTTCGGAAGCTTGGCGCTCATCCGGATCCGAGAAGCCAGAAGACAAAGCAACGCTAGCCTGTACCCACTGAGCTGACAGAGACTCGTCAAGCGTGAGCTTTGGCCTGTCGTTTCGTGTCCTCCTAAGCACGTCAGCGGCCGCCCTTCCAAATTTTTATATCTTATTAATCTAATATAATGACAGGAGGGTTGTGAGCTTTTAACGCGAATGACTCAGCTTTACCTTGCTTGTGAATGAGGAGCAATGAAGACATATTAAGGTGGATTTATTAGAGTGGATACTATAAAGTAGAATCACTGAGGTGGCCTAGTGGTTGGCGCATCCTCTTCGTATTCGGTGCGGGAGGTGCTGGGTGGAACGTTCTGGGCATTTTAATGAGTTAGCATTAGAGCCCCATGTCGGAAAAATCTGTCCCTCCATCGGAAGCCTCCTTTAGCGGGTGGAAAAGTGGGGAGAGGTGCTGGGTTCCGGTGGGCTTTCTCGGTGTGTGCAACTGGTGGGTTGCTGCCCGGCAGGGCGCCACCGAGCGAAATTCTGAAATATTAAAAAAAGTTACTTTTTTTCCTTAGTTTTCAAAAGCACCTGAAGTTTCATTGCTCTGATGAATACTTTCGAGCTACAAAAAAAATATATTTCTGCCAAATAGAAAGCAGCTGTTTTTCGGAGGGATCACAAAAGTTGCTTTTCTCCGAATATTTTCATTGGAAATGCTAGAAAGTGCAACCACATCTACTAAGATAAATGTTCTTCAGAATGATACTGATTTAAAGGCTAAATGAGGATTTGTAATTCACAAGAAAAGTTGTAAAAAGGAAAAATTTAGTGAAGATTACAATAAAACTTCGAAAGATATGCGAATATTATAATAAAAAATTTTGGCTACTATGTGTCAGGTTTAAATTGTTTTAAATTGAAGTGACCAAAGGTTACGCATAAAGAAAGAGTTGTAGCTCATTAGTATTTTCAGCTACAAAACAAAACCTTCGCTTGCCAAGCCTCACACGCGACACAGCTCCTTAATGTTGAAAAGCACATACAGACGCCCAACAGCACAGAACAGCAATAAAATGGCATATGTGGACATTGACGTGGGAAGAAAAACGCCATAACACAAAATGGAAACACTCCGCTAGAGTTGCAGTCCTGTCAGCACGACGATGTTTTTGCATATATAAGCAAGGCATGAGATTGAGACACGCCTCTGCACTTGCGACCTTTTTCCATATGTCATCGTCTTTATCTCAAGGCTGTTTGCTCGGGATGAAACTTCCAGACACTTTTTTTGTGTTGACTGAAATTCTAGAGCCTCTATCGAGAAAAATACCCCAATAATATCGCTTCATCTCGTAGCCTGTTTATCTTCACAGCACGATGTCGTCGGCTTCACTACACAGTGCCTTGCGGGAGAGAGGGAGGGCGGGGGGGGGGGGGGGGGGGGCAGGTGCTTTTTTCGGCAAAAACGGCTATCTGTGTAGAGATGGTGGAGGACCAAATCATGGCCCAATATTATCAATGCAGGATAAATAACGGCCGCAGTACTGCGAATATCCACGTTACATTAATTTTAGGCGGTACGAAACAATCAGTAAACCGGACGGAGGTACAAAACAATGCTCCACGGCGAACAGCAGTGGAGGTTTCGGGCTGGTTTTTTGAGGTCTTCATCGTAACAAGTAAAACCGCACTGTTTGAAATACTCCTGAAGCTCAGTGCTACTTCTATCATTCAAAAATGTAATATCAAAGGCCGAAAAGACAATGTCGAGGTCTTTTGCAAGACGTTCCGCATTTCAGGGGCGCTCTAAACACCAATACGCCTATGTGGGAGTAAAAAAGGAGTGAGCTGTCCTCTAGCGCTCTCCCTTTTTTATAAACGGGAGGGCGCTAGAGGACGCCTTATACCCCTGTCACACGGGACTTCTCGGCCTTTGCCGTAAAGTTGTCTTATTGCACTAAAGGAGGAAAACCGAAAAGGAGCAGCGACGCTGCTACACGGCAAATCCAAAGGAGCTAGAACGCGACCTCCGTGAATGCCAAAAGTCACCGCTGTGTGTGCAGCGGCGCTAGTAACATTATGAAATTAAAGCAGACGGTAGCACTTCAGCTAAGAGTACATTCGTTTATGTTGGAAAAGGTAGCTATCACGATAATAAACGAGCGTTCTGACGGTGAGAAACGGATATTTTGAAACAAAGTTTCTTTTTTTTTTCATCGTTCTCGGTCCGACCACGGTAGGCGCACTTTTCCGTTCGGCTCCTCGTTGTGTTCGAGAAGCGTGCTTTGTTGCTTGTGTCTTTTTGCACACAAGAAAACTCAAAACACGCACTCAACAAAGAGCAAACGAAGAAAAAACAGCAAAGCGAGATGCGCAAGCACGTGTGTGTCGATGCGGCTGCTGAAAAGCGTTCAAGTCCTTTCTTAGCAGTGTGGATGTCTTTAGTCGTAGCCTCCTCTACGGTTAAGTGCACTATAACGCAAAATTAACCATTAAATAAGATAAATTAGATTTTTTTTACGGTTTCAAAACTAAAAATTGCGTCAGTTTTTTATTCTTTGAGCTCGCTAACTGGCGCTGCCGTCTGGGTTGCTCTTTAAGCAACTTTAAGGCCGCTGACGGCCGCCTTTATTGCTACGGAACTTTATCGCAAAGGTCTCGACGCTTTGCCGTGTAGATGCGCGTCACGCGCCTTTGGGGCAAAGGACCTTAATTTCTAAGGCCTTACAAGTGCCCGTGTGACAGGGGTATTACTCCCTTTTTTAACTCCTTTCTGTTTAGAGTGCAGTTTCCCATGCTCCCTAAGAAAAGTTGCGTCCCGCTTTCTTCAGTCCCACGCGATATTCAACAAATCTGTAACGAAGTTGCACATTACTTTAAAACTTCTTCACTTCTTCCACCTGGTATCGTAACTAGTCATAAAGTGCATTGCAGCTTTGAAACTGAGCATTGAGCATAGGAAAAAGTTAGGCCACAACGGTGGTCGCGTTTGTCATTAAACATTTTTTTTTGTGCCTTGATACAGCAGAAAGAAGCGAGCTGTATCTATCCCGTGTTAAACCTACCGTGCGAGACGACCCCGATGAGATTCCGCTTAAAAGCGACAACGGGCGGCATTTTTGCGAAAGCGGGATCCTATACCCTCCCTCATTCATCCGCCGTTGTCCGACTGTTTACTGGCAGTTGTAACTTAAACTTCCGACGAATCATGCTCTAATGATGCCTAAACACCAAACTTAATCTATTTTAAAGGACATGTTTGAGGTATCATTGACTACTGGTATATGCGGGAGGAAGTGCAGAACTATTTTTTAACTTTACTGCTCTTCACCCCGAAAATATCTTGAAAAACTAATGCCGAATCGTATATAACTTCGATTACTTCCCACACACAGAAGACTACCAACGCCTCTACAAATGCCACGTATGCATACAATGATCTTCATTTGCTCGGCAAGAACTTCACCTCCGCAGGCTTCATAGCTTTGGCACCGCTGCACGGAACTACTAAGATACCAGTGCATGCACAAGCTGATCGGAGTTTGACATAATTTGAGAGACCTCTTTTTAATTTTTTTTAAAAGTGGGAATTTCTTGAGCACATGTAATTACATACAGGAATTTGTTGCATAAATTTCTTAACTGCTGGTGCACATGAGGAGACCAGACCACGTATCAATTAACTGCACTTCATGTTAGCCTGTTTCCTTCGTTATCTGAAAATATGAAATGTATAAGTGGCATGCGAGGTTAGCAACAACGGAAACTGACAAATTTTACTGAAAAAAATAAGCGGAATTCATGACAGATGAACAGGAGGTGACGGAACCGATGAAAACGTGACTGAAGCTGAACTAGTTCTGCCCCCTTCCCTCACTCAGGACATAAAGGATTTTCTGTTGCTAAGCGGCGCGTACGATCTTGCATTGCATAGTAACAGCTTCTAAGCTCGTAGATCATGAAAAGTTCTGGTGCGTCTCGCAACAGCCCATCAACAATTGCCGGCGAAGAAAGAACTCGGTGAACTTTCGCTCAAACTGTTTGTAAAGGCGAGTCAGCGAAAGGTCGGCGAGGTTAGTGACCCCAGTTTCTGAGAAGAAGTCGTTCTTCTGTTCGGAAATGTATCTCTCAAGTGTCTTTTTGGGGACATTAGAGACAACTGAATGTCGTGCACCACACAACCGCCTATCGCTTGTCATTTGCGGACAGTAAGGTCGCTTAGAAATTCTCGACGATGACATATTCCACGGTGGTAGACGGACCCCCCCTCCCACTCGAAGGCAGCGGTTAATGTGTCAGGGAAACAAGATGCTGTGCGAGCTTAACTGCGATGCAATTAACCGCGTGGAGGTGCCCGATTTCGAGCACAGTCGTTTTTATCGCCATAAACTTGGAGGCTTGGTGAACTATATATGATAGTAAGGCTAGCGTAATTTTCGATTAACGCAGTATGATTGTAGGCTGCGTCAATATCTCTTCTTGCACATTTATTTGGAGTAGGATAAAACAGTCGAGCTGAGCCCACCGCAATGCGAGTGTCTCTGTCGAGGCTAGGTTTCTAATAATTAATTTTCTGGGGCGCATCAGGGTTACAGGGACACTCTCCGTCCTTAGTGAGAAATTTTCTGAGGGAAAACCGTGCCAGACTTGGAACGAAAAAAAAAATTCATTAAATGCTTCCTGCTAAACAGGAGTTCAGAGGCCACTAACAAGACCCAACTGAACCGGTCGGTACGGTAGCGGAGTTAATTTCGACGGAAGGCAAGCGTAGCTGAGGATGGCAGAGAGCCACGCCAGGAGATGAGATCGAGTAATTCGCGGGTACATATAGTGACAGCAACTGGTGCAGATCCAGATCTATTGGAGATCAATTGGTAGGAACCTTTATTTTGCAGTAGGTGGAATTGGACTGATGATGGTGATCATGGTGGTGGTGGTGGTGGTGGTGGTGATGACGATGACGATGACGACGATCAAAAGCCGGGACAGTCCTGAAAGAACCGATTTTTCATCAGCGCTGCACGTCTCCCTACCCTTCGCGGGCATTTTACAAATATAATAGGCCGTGGGGAGTGTAGTCTATGCTTTACATCCCTAAATGTAAAACTAGTCTGCTGTAGTTCTCCATGCTTACTCCGGCGCAGACATGGAGTAACAGTATGCCGGGGCTTACAATGCTACTGTTGCGAGGCAGTTCAGCTGGACACTTGACAGTGCTATGGCCAGTGCATGAAAACGAAATAGTTATAGGTTCCCTGCGGCTTCGTATCGGACAAGCTACCACCGCCTACTTATACAGAAAAACTACAGAAAAACTGCCTACTTATATCAATAACCCTGGCAGGCCACAAGCTCATGCGAACAGAACTTTTCAACTATTGGCTAAATGGTTACGCTTGTACTTCGCTACGCAGTATTGACGGGCATCATTAAAGGGCAACTTCGCCGGTTTGTCCAACATTTTGAGTTCATGATCGCACCACATTTCTTAGAGTTCCTAGCTCGGGGCACCAGAAACTATTCTTCAAAATACCAAGTACAACTGTTTTTTAAAACAACAGAAACAGAGAACCAGAACTCGGTTCGTGGCCAGGTACAATGCTCCGGCTTACGCAGCGATGACGTCACAGACATTACTGGAAGAACCATCTTACGCGCGTTGAATGGTTGAAATAACGACTGGAAATCACGGCTCATTTGATCAAGCACCGGAGACGGCCTAATGCATGCCTCAGAATTTATTCTTCACGCGGGAAGCGGGAACCAACGCGTAGGTAATGTTTGGGATGTTGCAAACGCAGTGTTTTCCGCACAAATGACCTGAAATTATGCGACGGAAATGGTAAAAACTTAAATCGATTTGCGTAGGAACAGCCGCACCGGCGCTAAGCATGATGGAAATGACCAGGACATGTAGGGATGAAAACCTTCAGTAAACGTTTCATTACAAAAAATGAATCTCGAAAAACCTCCGGGGTTGCCATTTAAGCACGCCCCTTCTCTCTATCGGAACTCTTTGGAGCAATTAAGTCAGAAAAAAGGAAGGAAGGAAGGAAGGAAGGAAGGAAGAAAGAAAGAAAGAAAGAAAGAAAGAAAGAAAGAAAGAAAGAAAGAAAGAAAGGAAGGAAGGCGGTTGAACGGACGGACGCACGGACAGACAGACAGACAGACAGACAGACAGACAGACAGACAGACAGACAGACAGACAGACAGACAGACAGACAGACAGACAGACAGACAGACGGTAGAAGACACGGAGGGAGGGAAAAGAGAACGAACGAACGAACGAACGAAAGAAAGAAAGAAAGAAAGAAAGAAAGAAAGAAAGAAAGAAAGAAAGAAAGAAAGAAAGAAAGAAGGCGCCGCGTGCTAAGCAAAGTGACTTTCGCGCCTTTTCCCTTCACGACGGCCTTTTTTGTGCTGCCGATTTCCTACGCCTGCAGCCATCCGCCTTTAGCAAACACAATGGCGGCAAGCGCGCGGGCGCGCGCATACACATGAAGCCGAGCGCGGAGGACGTCGTCTTCTCGAAGCTCGCACCTGTGGCAGCAGCAGCGGCGGTGCCTGAGCAAAAGGCAGGATGCGCCCTCTCCCTTTTCCCGCCCTTCTCGTTTTTGCTGTTCCGTCTTCCGACTGCTTGCAGCCCGGCTTTTCTTCTTCTTTTTTTGTCTTCTTTCTTTCCCTACGACCCTAAGCAAAGGAAAAGCTTCGGGGCGATACCGCAAACACGAGCGGCGAGTCTCTTTTATGGCAAGCCGCTTGCGCGCTGTGTGTTGTCGCTGCAAACGCAGCCGCCGCCGCCGCCGCCGCAAACGTCGCAGAGGGCTCCGCCACCGCATAGGCTTTCTCTCTGCTTCGCGCAGCGTCGCCGGTGGCAAAGCAAACAAAGGCGACACATTCCTCGATGACGAAGAGATCGAGCAGCTGGCGGATTCTGCCCGTATACGCTTTGCCGGGGGGTCCCTGCCTGCTGCTGCGGCTGTCATTTCTCTCTCGCATGGCGGGTAAAAAGCCGAGAAAGCTTGCCTAATCCTCGAAGCACACACGCGCACAAGCAGCGCAGCGCAGCTTTCGCTTCGTCACGTGAGCGCGACCTCGGCGTTCTGCATTCCCTAAAGGCTGAATGTGGGGTGTATGTGCAAGCTGTAAACACACAAGATGTACGCAACTTTAGGCAAACACGTTTCAGGGCTTTATTTTTTTTTTCGCCCAACCCTGTGTGTTCCGTGTGCGTGTGTGTATCCGCACTGACCTGAAGTCGAGAACTCCTGTGTTTGAGCCAGGTGTGGTGGAGATTGATTCTTGTCGCAGCTGGGGTTTCCAAATGTATTTCTCGGCAGGACGAGGGATTGTGGCATGTGCTTATCAAGGCTTAAGGAGGATAGATGGGCCTACAAGGTAGGCGAAAAGACCACGGCGAAGCGGTACTAGTCAGATTTTTATCCCTTTCGTAAAGGGCAAACAGAACTACAGAGTACTTAACCAGATCCTCTGATTTAGAGTGACGAAGCGTAAAAAAAAAAAAACGAGGCTGGTGCAAATCCCTTCAGCTCCATTTCAAAGGGGATGCTCATGCAATCCGTCCATGCATTCATCCATACGTGGAAGCGGTCTTGTGCCCACATCTGCTCATGCTTTCTTCCTCCCGGCCTATAGAAGTTAACGCCGAATTTTTTTTGCTTACCTGGTCATTCAGCATGATCCCCCTTTGGATTAGTAAGAGGCAAACCATCTCTCGCCGAGTTAGCGGATTGCACGGGCGTTTTTCGGACTCATATCTGCCCATTCGGTATAGGCGTCCTCGAATTCCCTCAGCAGGAAGCATTCTACACTTGCACCAGGTGTTTTCGTTGCTGACGTCATGTTTGGTTTATGGTTTCCAGGTTCTCTCGGAATTTCGCCCAAGCCTTCCCGGGAACACTGAGCAGGCGGTTGATAGAGCTCGGATTTCATGGGTTGTTTGCGCTTCCCAGTCTGTGCTTGCGCCAGGTGCACGTATCTTTTGTGTGCACATGTCCCTGGAGGAATGTAAAAATAAAACTAAAAAATAAATTACCGCTAGGCCGGTCGGAAAAAGCTGCTCAAACAGCCAGAGGCCTCCTGTTTGCACAGTGGCAGACATATTAGATGAACGCTCAAACTCTTTAGCTTTTATTTTTGTGAAGCTGCTTTTTTGACTTTCTTTTCTGCATCGTTGTCTCGCAGTAAACACGCCCTGGCTTGCGCGATACACACCCGTGTTCAAATTCCCCGCGTTCTTCGCGTGCCAGGCGGTGCGGCTTCCCCGCAGTTCAAATGGCTGCAAGAAGAGCTCTCCGTTTTGCCACGACTGGCCGGAAAGAATTTTAGGCGAAGTGGATCGAACGTTTCGAACGACGGTCTCCAACTTTAGGCATGTAACGAATGAACGCTAATTCCATTATGTGTTGGCAATTTGGCAATGCAATAGCATTTGCAGCTGTCGACGCCTTTGGCGGAAGTGAGGTCACTTCCGGTCTGGTGGCGTCACTTCCTTCCAGCCAATGGGCGAATATCATGACCGGCAACCCGCCGCGGTGGCTCAGTGGTTAGTTAGTGCGCTCGGCTACTGGTGCGTAGTTCCCAGGTTCGAACCCGACCGCGGCGGCTGCGTTTTTGTGGAGGCAAAACGCTAAGGCGCCCGTGTGCTTTGCGATGTCAGTGCACGTTAAAGATCCCCAGGTGGTCGAAATTATTCCGGAGCCGTTCACTACGGCACCTCTTTCTTCCTTTCTTCTTTCACTCCCTCCTTTATACCTTCCCTTACGGCGCGGTTCAGGGGTCCGCCGATATATGAGACAGATACTGCGCCATTTCCTTTTCCGAAAAACCAATTATATTATATATAACGCATTTTTGGGTCCTTGGGGCTTCTAGTGCTATCACATTAATGAGAATTCTTATCATTAATGGGTGCATGGCCGTCTGACGAAATTCACTCAGTTGCATTTCTCTAAAACTGTTCGCACGCAAAAAACAACATGGATGTAGGGCACCTTATGAACAACGCTGACGTCTCCTGGCTCATTCAAAGGAACTACATAAGGCCACAGGTGTATCTGATTGTTGTTGTTGTTGTTCAAGGTTTCGTGAAACGAGCGCAATGAAGGAAACCTTTTTTTTTTTAGTCCTGTCCTTTTCTTTCCCTTCCGGTCTCATCGAAGTCTGAACTTCCTACATCTCTCAGGACAGAAGATAACAAAATAGAGGGGTAAATAGGTTAACTTATTTTTAACAATTATATGAAATAGCGCTCTTTCAGGCCTTCGCCACCGAGGTGTAAAATGCACATGTGGCAACCTTGGGAGCATGAGTCGTAAATTGCGAGCTGCTGGGACAAGGGACAGCGTACCGTAGGTCGCAACGAGGTCGCCTCTGCGGTTCTAAAGAGCCACTGTCTTTTTTGTGAGTGCTTTTACATTACCGCGATTTTTCCGGAGCGGAACCGTAGTAGAAGACCGCCAAGAAAAATCTCGCTTATTGCTGACAGGAGCGAACTCGACTTCAGAAAACGCCGGAGGAAGACGTTTTCAGTTATGCAACCGTTACCCTCATACAACGGCACATGCCTATGTGGGCATGTGCCATTGTATGAGAGTAACAACAACAACAACAACTTATCACGAGGCTGAAAGGAAGTGAGAGAGCAAAGAGACTTGGCAAGAAAGAAAGAAGAGAAAGAGAGGTGATGAACGAGGAAGCGTGAGAGAAGAACGAAAGGAGAAGGAAAAAGGTTTGTTTGGTTTATGGGTGTTTAACGTCCCAAAGCGACTCAGGCAATGAGGGACGCCGTAGTGAAGGGCTCCGGAAATTTCGGCCACCTGGTGTTCTTTAACGTGCACTGACATCGCATAGTACACGAGCCTCTAGAATTTCGCCTCCATCGAAATTAGACCGCCGCGACCGGGATCGAACCCGCGTCTTTCGAGCCAGCAGCCGAGCGCCATAACCACTGAGCCACCGCGGCGGCCGGAGAAGGAAATAAGTGAAGAAATAAATAAAATAACCCAGGAATGAAAATGAAGAAATAGATATAAAGTTAACCCATCACCTTTGTTCTGTTCTCCTTAGTTGCATATAGGTGCTTCGTCCCTTCCAACGCATATCATACTCTGCCCTTGATTTGTCGATCAACTTCAATCCAATGTGTGCTATCCGTACACTCGTCGGTCGCTGCGCTGGGGGTGCATGCGAACACCGCCGAAAGAGAAAACGGAGAAAAAAAAAACGCAGCGGTGCAAGAACGGTGCGGAATGCGGTGCAGCCCCGTCCCGCGCACCTGAGGAACGGTCGCTCGGGCCGCACCTGCAGAGATCGCACAAAGGGAGAGATGTTGGTAGGGGGCGCACGGGAAGAAGTGCTGCACGTGCGTCTCCTTCCTTTTCTTTCCATTTCTTCTGTCTTTCTTTCCTCCTCTTTCTTCTCGACTTCCTTCCTTCCTTCTTCCCTTTTTTTTTATTTGTCAAGCCGCGTACCGCTGCGGTTTGTTCTCTGCTTTCTAATGTGCGAGGGTGCGGAGGGAGTCACGCAGGTGCGCGGAAGACGACACCGAGCAGGGCCTCTGCCTTTGTCCTGTTGCCCCCCCCCCCCCCCCCCCCCCTTCGCCATACGCTAGCGTCCGCAGCGCACCCGCGAATATGACACTCTTCGCTGTCACAGGAGCCAAATCGACGAGGCAAGAGGTCGGTGACTTTTGTTGTGTTGTTAGATACTCTACCGGGTCCGGACAATCGCAGCGATTGTCCGGACCCCGTAGAGTATCTGTTACGGGTCCAAGTTGGACTTATTTTTGATAATGTGGCGGAGAGTTTGAAGGGTGCTTCACTCCCGCCACCGGTTGGCCCGGTATTGCACTGTCTCCGGGATCGGCCTTGTCTTTAGCGCGTCTTTACTATCCTGTCTTTCTGTCCCATCTTTCAACTCTCCTTCTATCTGCACGTGGTAGCGATTGTGACTAGGCTTGAGCCAGTGGGCAGGCCTGTGCACTTTCCTTTTCTGTCTTCCTCGTGGCGATGGTCAAAACATTTGGCAGCAACAGACAGACAGACAGACAGACAGACAGACAGACAGACAGACAGACAGACAGACAGACAGACACAGACAGACAGACAGACAGACAGACAGACAGACAGACAGACAGACAGACAGACAGACAGACAGACAGACAGACAGGCGGACGGACGGACGGACGGACGGACGGACGGACGGACGGACGGACGGACAGACAGACAGACAGACAGACAGACAGACAGACAGACAGACAGACAGACAGACAGACAGACAGACAGACAGACAGACAGACAGACAGACAGACAGACAGACAGACAGACAGACAGACAGACAGACAGACAGACAGACAGACAGACAGACAGACAGACAGACAGGCGGACGGACGGACGGACGGACGGACGGACGGCCGGCCGGCCAGTCAGTCAGTCAGTCAGTCAGTCAGTCAGTCAGTCAGTCAGTCAGTCAGTCAGTCAGTCAGTTTGCTCTGGTTTGCCTTCAGTAAGCGTGCGGACGCGTTGCAGCTATGACGACCAGGCCGATGAGAAGAATACTATCCAGATATTCCAGGACAATGCGGGGACGTTCTGATGTTGTGACGGCGTCTTCGAGTTGTTGTGACACCGTCCCGCCCGCGTTGCACTCGATATTGCCGCAGTTAGACTGATTAGCAAGCTGATTATGTTGTGTTCCGCCTGCCATGCGCCGCACCGTAGGCCTCTGATAGCAGCCTCTCGTGTCACTCCACTAAGCACACTCTAATCACCCGCCTCGGTGCTTCCAGGTGCATCCAGGGAATGGGATGGCTCATGAAAAAGCTCGAGGTCTCATTAACCGGGCCATGAGCTCTCATCCCTGAAAGATAGGTGAGGAGCGCATGACTACATACCAGCAGATTACAAACTATTACATAGAACAGAGATTAATATACCCGGCCCAGCATAAATCACTAAATAAACACAAACAGGTTGTTTGGGGGCAACTTCAAACAGGCGCATTCCCTAGTCCACACAAAGAGCCCTAATGTACCCCGCTAACTTTAAACCACAGTGCCCCATGTGCAAGGATCCAAAAGGGAACCTTGCGCATATCATCAACGGATGCCCCAGGCTTAGGCCTAGGCCAGAATGTCATATTAGCAGCAAAGAACAGTGGGAGACTATACGGTAACCAGCTCGGAACCTGAAGTTCAGAGGCTGGTGGTGGATTGGGCACTGGAGGTCGCCTGCAGGCACGAAGCCGCGGCCATCGCCTGAAGCGTGGACCCAACACCGCATCCACGGCGGTGACAAAGCAACTTTTCTGGTTCAATAAAGTTTCGAATGAAATGAAATTCCGGGACCGGTGTCCTCAGGCGTTATGCCTGTGACGTCCGTTCTCGTGGTCAGGCACTGCTCTTCCCTCCTCTGGGTCTCACAGACAAAAAAGGCGCTGTTAATGATCTTGTCGCTCTCTCCCCTCCCCCAAAATAAAGAGAGCGTTGCTCAGAAACAAATGCACGTGACAGTGCGCCAAGTTCGCTCGTAAGGACTGTTTGTGATCGACCGCCGCGCGATGCTCAGCGAGCGCACGCAGCGGAAAAAGCAGACTCGTCTGGCAACTCAGGGGAAGACGATCGGACTAGCAACCCTGGGGAGAAAAACGGACGAACACCTGTAATCAGACCAAGCTTGACTTCGTTGAGAAGCAGTTCTTTCGAGAAGGAAAAAGCATCATGGAGTTAATTCGCGTCTCTAATTAAATCCCACCTACCGAACTATGACATGCAATAAATAGATTTCACACTGCGGATTGTGCTCATGTTAGGTGGCGATATCAGGCATGTAAAAGACATTGAAATGTGTTCTGTGCATTCCGTAGACAATAACAGCGCTGACGACTTTTGATGGTCTTTTGGTTTAAAGAAAAGACTCGTTACGTTCGAGATGCAAACGCCGTGACAGGGCTTAGACAACGCTGTTAAAATTATTTGCTGCGTTTATAAGGAAACTCTATTGTAAATTTAGATGATTGATGTGCCTTTATGCCAGAATACAATGCATTCCATTGTGATAGGACATGAAAACAGAATCGTCTTTGGCTAAAATTAATTCATCCGTGCTGCACATTGTTATTGAGTATACTTAATTCATGTAATGCAGAAAATAGTTATGATGTATTTACATCTTCTTAAGCCTCGATAACGAGATTCGTTCTTTCTCTTTCGCTTCCGCTCGTTTGACATTTCTAATAGCCGCACTTTTCCTTCCTTTCACCCCAGGATAAAAGTGTAGTGCATCCTTAGCATGCAGCTTTATGACAAATGCACGTAATCAATCAACATGGAAGTTGAAAAGATAATGAGATGAGTGTCGGCTCGAAGAAGTGGTCGCGAGTGACACCATACAACATTTTCTCAGAGCTAATAATACGAAATTAATAAATAAGAGGGCGAGGAGCAATGGAGAAATAAACAACTGGTCATCAAAGTCATGATCAGTATGACAATGCGATTGGAGAAGAAAATTCCGGATTCATATATGAAGAACGCTTGCGCGACATTTACCGACATCACATAGATGACAGTTTGCAAGCGGAAAAGGACGTGACTCGTGGAATCCCAGTTTTTTTTCTTACTCGGCCTCGGCGTTCCAAGAAAAGCATGCGTGACATTTGATGCGGTGCGCGTTTCCAGAGTATTTCTTCGCTCATGTGTGACGCCATGGAAGGCTTGTTGCGAACTGCTGAAGCTAGCGAGACTATTGTATTATTCTAAGCGTTTTCGGAAGTCTTACAGCAGCAGCGAGACGCTTCGAAGAGCAAGGCCTGCACGAATTCAAAATGACCGTCCTTCAGCGCTCTAGGGCTGACGACTACAAACTTCTGTTCCTATAAATAAATGCGCCAGTTCTAGCTATATGTGGTTGTTATGGTGCAAAATACCTATTCATTCCTGAGAAATTTGGAAATAAATGCATAGTAATTCTTCCCGCCACTCCATTTTAAATTCGTGAAGTCGACGGTGACACCGAGTACATTTTAGACTCGGTGATCGCCGACTGAAAGTGGCTGGCCTGGGAAAGTAGCCTCAGAGATGCGTATTAAAAAAGGGGCATACCTGTTTTTCTTTTCCCCCTCTTATAAAAACTCCACTTTCAATGAAATGAGCCTTGTTTGTCATTAGGGAGTGGTACAGTGGAGAACCGCTTATAAGTTCCCGGCTGATACGTTTTCGTGAGCCAGTCCCATCTAAGCACCCATATGAACCCATGCGATATAAACTGGCCTGTTCCGTCACAACCACGGCAGCTTACCCACATGCCACGTCATTTCGCGTCTGTGGTTCATGCCGTGCAGGTATTTTGACAGCCTACCTTCAGTGAGCGCCACTGCGTGCCCCGAGTGACGTCCGACTCGCCACCATTGGTGGCCACGCGGGCTCGGATATCTCTGACGAGAAGTGAAATTAGTCCCAGTTCCTTTACTGCCGGCGAAATGCTCTGGCGCACAAGTGTACGCTTTTTTTTACTGCTACGACAGCATACCCTGCAGCATAATGGCACCACGGGACCAGGTAGGAGCCCGGGTGTTGACGCGCGAGCGGTGACTGCGCACTACGGCGACCGCACGAGTGGGTCGTCAGAGCCAAGGCAGGGCAACAAAGGTACCTCAATGGGACGCCACGTTGCTTTCCCTGTCGCTGGCAGGAGAGAAGGGAAAAAGACGAAGGGCGACGAAAAGGTGCGGCCACTGAGCGCGGCAGCCGGTTTTGTCCCGTCTAGCAGTAGCGGCACAGGGAAGGGCCGCCATAATAATAATAATAATAATAATAATTGGTTTTTGGTGGAAAGGAAATGGCGCAGTATCTGTCTCATATATCGTTGGACACCTGAACCGCGCCGTAAGAGAAGGGATAAAGGAGGGAGTGAAAGAAGAGAGGAACAAATAGGTCCGTAGTGGAGGGCTCCGGAATAATTTCGACCACCTGGGGATCTTTAACGTGCACTGACATCGCACAGCACACGGGCGCCTTAGCGTTTTTCCTCCATAAAAACGCAGCCGCCGCGGTCGGGTTCGAACCCGGGAACTCCGGATCAGTAGTCGAGCGCCCTAACCACTGAGCCACCGCGGCGGGGCAAGGGCCGCCATAGCCGAAGACGGGCCACGGCCGGTCTTGTGGGCGCGCGCGCACCCACTCGAGACCGGCCGTGGACGGGCACATCAGTTGCCGCTGCTTGCCGTCAGTGGGTGCTGCCGCATGCAACGCTGGCAACGATGGGTTACCAGATACGAACCGACCAAAACTCCACCACTACTCAATGCGGATTTAGCGAGCGCGGGCAAGTCGTGCTAGTCAATGTTGCTCTTTGCACAGATTAAAGTCGAGGTTTGGGAGAGTTAATACGTGAGTATAACGTGTCGCAGAGCAACAAAAACAATGACTAGCATGAGACGTGGACAGAAAGAACAACAGATTAGTGAACGGTCTTGCAGGAACCAAGATTTGGAATGGTTTTAAAGTCGAGGTTTGGGAGAGTTAATACGTGAGTATAACGTGTCGCAGAGCAACAAAAACAATGACTAGCATGAGACGTGGACAGAAAGAACAACAGATTAGTGAACGGTCTTGCAGGAACCAAGATTTGGAATGGTTTACCACCAGAGATGAAACAGTTTCATGGAACCTGTAAAACATTGAAAACATATTTTATGACCCTCATTTGGTCAATGTGATTTCGGTTTGTATGTGTTGTCTGCGTTCCTTTCGTTAGATTTTGTTAACTATACTCAAACATGCAAACTAATGTAGTTCATCCCAACTCAATGCTGTGTTTTAGTAATAAAATTAACAAAAAATATACCTCTGATGTATTTGAGGTGTCTCGGTCTGAACGCTGGCGGCTTTTTAAATTGGACAAAATTTTAGCCACCCTTTCTTTGAGCAGTGATCTGTCTTGCACTACTCTGCATTGTCGAGACCCGACATTTTCAAAATTGCATTCCCTCGTTCTTTGGTTTGGTTTAGTTTATAGGGGTTAAACGTCCCAAAGCAACTCAGGCTATGAGAGACGCCGTAGTGAAGGGCTCCGGAAATTTCGACCACCTGGGGCTCTTTAACGGGCACTGCCATCACACAGCACACGACCCTCCACAATTTCGCCTCCATGAAATTCGACCGATCCGCCGCGGTGGCTCAGTGGTTAGGGCTCTCGACTACTGATCCGGAGTTCCCGGGTTCGAACCCGACCGCTGCGGCTGCGTTTTTATGGAGGAAAAATGCTAAGGCGCCCGTGTGCTGTGCGATTTCAGTGCACGTTAAAGATCCCCAGGTGGTCGAAATTATTCCGGAGCCCTCCACTACGGAATCTATTATCCTTTCTTCGTTCACTCCCTCCTTTATCCCTTCCCTTACGGTGCGCTTCAGGTGTCCAACGATATATGAGACAGATACTGCGCCATTTCCTTTCCCCAAAAAACCAACCAACCAATTATTCGACCGCCGCGGCCGGGATCGAACCTGCGTCTTTCGGACCGGCAGCCGAACGCATAACCACTGTGCAGCCACCGCGGCGGCTTTCCAATCCCTCGTTCTCTTTGTACTTCCACAATCAGCAGTCTATAGCTGCTTTTTGTAGTCTGTCGTGACAAGGAACATCTGCTCTCAAATGGTTGCATAAAATCCCCTGCCAGCATTGTTCCCCACCCGCGTTCACAAACTCAATTTCGCGTTCTCTCTTTACTGATGTGATGTCAATTTCACATTCTCACATTCTGTTTGTTCCTTCATTTCTTTCTAGTCCGCGCCGCCATTCCAATATATTGCGTTTTCCGCTGCACACTGCGCTTCTTCTGCTTGACATACATACACTGCTGTATATGCAGTCGGTGTCAGTGTCCGCCATTTGAAGAAGTGGAAACAGTGATCGTACTTTGCGTGGAGCGTCCTCATCGTGTCAGGCGGCAGTGACAGTTCAGCTGCCACGTCTGCGCGCGACAAGGTCGACCGCCTTCCCCATCCTTCTGCCAAGAAGCCGCGACTGAAACGACAGCCGAAGAAAGTGCGCGCGCACCCACAAATGAAATAAATGCCGCGCGTCAGCGGGCGTGAGGAACACACGTTCCTGTATACCGCTGTGGTGGACTAAGGCAGCAATATGAGCGCATTGATCGATCGATGTGCAGAAGAATGTGGATGTCAAGTTTCGATCAACGAAGAGAGATGCGAGGAAAAGCATAAAGTTATTCTAGATTTAAGCTATGTTACCGGCAACGCAGCGAGCTGTGAGAAGAAATAGATGGGAAGAGAGCGGTGGGTCATCCAGTCACTCCTAGCCAATCATATCCTCCTATAGTTGTAGTCAAGAAGAGGGAATGTACGTTGGCAGGGAATGCATTGTGGACAATAGATTAACCGATAGCATGTTAATATAATATGGAAGATACGAAAAGAAGGTACACGAGGCAGAGGGAGGTCCTGGCGGCACAGGATGAAATGAGAAGTTGTGATGATGAAGTATACTCTGCAGTTTAATGGAGTGGGTGTAAAGCGGTTTGCGTGCGAAGCGGTTATACGGAGGTGGTAAGGCGCACTTAATCAAACCTGTGCTCTTTGATCATTCCAACTGCGATACAGCCTACAATGCCCATGTATGAAATACGGCGCTCTGACTGTCGAGGGCCCAGTAGCCAGAAGCAGACGAAGTTGATGCAGAACTATCCACGGCGGCGTCCAACTCTCAATAATGTTCTGGGACGTAGGAATATATGAGGTAACAAACAAAATATACGGGTTCGAACCCGACCGCGGCGGCTTCGTTTTTATGGAGGAAAAACGCTAAGGTGCCCGTGTGCTGTGCGATGTCAGTGCACGTTAAAGATCCCCAGGTGGTCGAAATTATTCCGGAGCCCTCCACTACGGCACCTCTCTCTTCCTTTCTTCTTTCACTCCCTCCTATATCCCTTCCCTTACGGCGCGGTTCAGGTGTGCAACGATATATGAGACAGATACTGCGCCATTTCCTTTCCCCAAAAACCAATTATTATTATTATTCATCTTCGTCCCACTTGACACTATGCATGCGCACAGCTGTTGCAGCTGTTGCGCGCCGCGCCGCCGGCAGCAGCAACAAAACTTATATGACTTCCATTCATCTGTGGTTATGCTGAAATCCGTATACCTTTATTAATGCGATATGTGACTATTTCTTAAAGTTCACTGACTAATATTACCAAACGTTCGTAAAAGTCTCACTCTCAGTGCTGAAGGAAGCCAACAGTCACCGGAAGCAATGATTTAAAGGAATTTTTTGTTTGGTGTGATTTATGGAATATCGACTTGCTCAGCAATATTATGCCTTCTTTTTCGATTTACTTCTCTTTAGAATTCTCGAAGTGTTGAGGAACGGCGAAAAGATAAAAGTTGTGAACTTTTATTGGACATTTTCAATGTTGACACAGTGCAGTGTTAAAGTTAATAAAATTCGCGAAATTCTCTGAGTTTACCTTGAAATCAAAGTTCTGTTCCCGGTCTCGGTTACACGACTTTGGTTTTTCCTCTCAGATGCAGCAGACTTCACCCAAATGTGCTGTCGGCAGTGCTGACGGATTACCCGGCTTCGAACCCGACAACGGCGGCCGCGTTTCGATGGAGGCGAGACGCAAAAGGCGCCAATGTGCTGTGCGATGTCGGTGCACGTTAAAGATCCCCAGGTGGTCGAAATTATTCCGGAGCCCTCCACTACGGACCCGCCGCGGTGGCTCAGCGGCACGGTGCAGGAATGTTCACCCTGCTCAGTGGTTAGGGCGCTCGGCTACTGATCCGGACTTGCCGGGTTCGAACCCGACCGCGGCGGCTGCGTTTTTATGGAGGAAAAACGCTAAGGCGCCCGTGTGCTGTGCGATGTCAGGGCATGTTAAAGATCCCCAGGTGGTCGAAATTATTCCGGAGCCCTCCACTACGGAACCTCTCTATTCTTCCTTTCTTCTTTCACTCCCTCCTTTCCCCTTCCCTCATGGCGCGGTTCAGGTGTCCAATGTTATATGAGACAGATACTGCGCCATTTCCTTTCCCCAAAAAACAATTATTAATTATTATTATTATTATTATTACTCCACTATGGCATCTCTTTCTTCCTTTCTCCTTTCACTCCCACCTTCCTCCCTTCCCTTACGGTGCGGTTCGTGTGTCCACCGACGTATGAGACAATTACTGCACCATTTCCTTTCCTCAAAAACCAATTTTCATTTTTTTTTTCAGCACTGACGTTCTCCGGCGTGCACCCACACGCATAGTGTGCCGCTCTCGTCGTCGCCTTGTCTGTCAACACGCGCCTCGTGCTCACCTTGTTGTCGGCGGTTATTCCTGGCGAACAATGGGGAGACCTTTTGTTCCGCCCCCTTCACCCCTTTGGCAGCAACGCGCGTGCTCTTTTCGGGGAGCGCGTTTTCCGTCAGCTGTGTTGCGCATCAGATTGGCGGAGCGCCGCACGCGAACTTTTTCGGGCTTGGCGTTCACGGTGCGTCGCATTGCGTTCAACGTGTTCTAGTGCGTTCGGTTATACACGTGCACTGCACCACGGTTTGTTCAAAGCATCTTCAGCGCGTTCAGTGAGCGCGATATTTTATTGCGTAAGCACTAATACGAGCAAAACCGGCCGTTGTCTGTTCCCTTGTCTGTTTGCTGCTGGCCTAGCGCGAGCACTCCGTCCCGCGACACTGCCCGCTCATGGTCGTCTCCTATACGTAGCACAAATCCGTGTTTTCGCACTGATTCGGAGATCCGGAGTTCCCGGGTTCGAACCCGACCGCGGCGGCTGCGTTTATATGGGGGAAAAACGCCAAGGCGCCCGTGTGCTGTGCGATGTCAGTGCACGTTAAGGATCCCCAGGTGGTCGAAATTATTCCGGAGCCCTCCACTACGGCACTTCTCAATTCCTTTCTTCTTTCACTCCCTCCTTTTTCTCTTCCCGTACGGCGCGGTTCAGGTGTCCAACAATATATGAGACAGATATAATATACTGCGCCATTTCCTTTCCCCAATAACCAATTATTATTATTATTATTATTATTATTATTATTATTATTATTATTATTATTATTATTATTATTATTATTATTATTGATTCGGAACAAATCACGTGCGCAGCCTGTACATATTTATTATTGTGTAAATAGTTTTTGCGTATATTACTCCTCCCCCCTTATCCTTTCTTCCTGTCCCCTCACCTCTTTAATCTAATAATAATAATTGTTTTTTTGGGGAAGGGAAATGACGCAGTATCGTTGGACCCCTGAACTGCACCGTAAGGGAAGGGATAAAGGAGGGAGTGAAAGAAGACAGGAAGGAAGATGTGCCGTAGTGGAGGGCTCCGGAATAATTTCGACCACCTGGGGATCTTTAACGTGCACTGACGTCGCACACCACACGGGCGCCTTAACGTTTTGCCTCCATAAAAACTCAGCCGCCGCGGTAGGGTTCGAACCCGGGAACTCCGGATCAGTAGCCGGGCGCCTAACCACTGAGCCACCGCGGCGGGTCCTCTTTCATCTCATTTCTCCATTCTGCCTTCTATCCTTGCCCCGCCGCGGTGGCTCAGTGGTTAGGGCGCTCGACTACTGATCCGGAGTTCCCGGGTTCGAACCCGACCGCGGCGGCTGCGTTTTTATGGAGGAAAAACGCTAAGGCGCCCGTGTGCTGCACGATGTCAGTGCACGTTAAAGATCCCCAGGTGGTCGAAATTATTCCGGAGCCCTCCACTACGGCACCTATCTCTTCCTTTCTTCTTTCACTCCCTCCTTTATCCCTTCCCATACGGCGCGGCTCAGGTGTCCAACGATGTATGAGACAGATACTGCGCCATTTCCTCCCCCCCCAAAAAAAAAAAAACCAATTATTATGTCCCTTTGGAACTAGCGGATAGATGGCTCGCGGTATGCCAACCAGTTTCCATGCCGCTGTGGTCTATAGCTTTGTAATGCATAAAGAAAGCAACTACACTCCTGAGGGCAAGATGATGGCGAAAAAAGAAATTTGTCCCGAGTTTTGCCATTAATTAATCGGGTGACGATGCGAACAATCGAATAGTTTGACACACATAAGGCTTCCCCTCCCTTCCTCTCCCTTCTACTTTTTTTCTATGTCGCGCGATGACATAGCGTGGTGAAGTATATGGAAATTGAAAACGGTTTGACTCTTGAGCGCTCGGATAATCATCTGGGCACGTTATTACGCGAACGTCGTTTTGTTTCTTTTCTAGTTTTCTATTACTGTCAGCCCACCCCAAAAGTCCGAGGTATATATAATCATAGATACAGCGTCCACAGCTGCGATCAGAGTAAACGTGAAATACATAAAAAAAAGGGAAACAAAGTTAAACGAAAGAGTACGTGTGACACGCTCAAGCGTCAAACGTCGCCGGCAATCAGGAACGTCATTGTGTCGCATTAAAAAAACCCAGCTGCGCATTGTGGCATTTCTCACAGCCCGAAGTCGAAGTATCTTCTTTATAGGAGAGGCACTGCTCGTGACGTCAGCATCATGAGCCATTTCGCGAGTGCACGCTGGCGCTGATGCATGACGCGAGGCTTGACTTGGTGAACCGGGAAGTATTCAGTACAATGTGGCGCGCGTTTACTATTACAAAGTTACTTTTTGTAACACCGCAAGTGCCAGTTTATAGAAGTTCATTGCCCGATGCTTGTTCGATACAGGGCTGAGGATGACTTCAATTGTTTATTCATTTCATTTCTGCTGAGAATGCAAGATTGCTATGAGGCCTATAAACTGCCGCCTTCTTTTTATACCTGATGGCCGGTGAAGAACGTTTTTGATGACGTGGCTGCGATCCTCCTCGATGGCTTGGCTGAAAAATTTTTAGCCTCACTGAACAAGAAACTTACGCAGAAGAGACACGTGGCCTCTTCCAGCTATCGAAAGGGGCGGGGACGTTGAATCCTTAGATCATTTCATCCTCTCCTGCCGGCGGTTTGCACGGCAGAGAATTACGTATATGCAAATTCCCCTCGCTCGACTAGGGCTGTTGTTTACTCTTCCTGTCCTCCTCTACATCAGTGCAACCGCCAAAGGGCACGCCCTTAATCTCGTGTGTCAGCTTCTTCACATGTATGTTCCATCAAAATATATTTATTTATTATTATTACTTTAGATTTATTTTATTTTAGCCCTCACTCCTTCCCGCCGCGGTGGCTCAGTGGTTAGGGCGCTCGACTACTGATCCGGAGTTCCCGGGTTCGAACCCGACCGCGGCGGCTGCGTTTTTATGGAGGAAAAACGCTAAGGCGCCCGTGTGCTGTGCGATGTCAGTGCACGTTAAAGATCCCCAGGTGGTCGAAATTATTCCGAAGCCCTCCACTACGGCACCTCTCTCTTCCTTTCCTCTTTCACTCCCTCCTTTACCCTTCCCTTACGGCGCGGTTCAGGTGTCCAACGATATATGAGACAGATACTGCGCCATTTCCTTTCACCCCAAAACCAATTATTAATTATTATTACTCACTCCTTTGTTTCATCGCTTTCATTGCAATCTCCTCAACATCTCTCAAAATTTATTATTCGTTTTCCCAGATCCCTCAATTTTTGTGAGTGTCTTGAGATAGGTCTGGGTGAATTTTTCTCCTGTTTGGACCTGCACTAAACCCTGGCCAATCCTACATGTATGTGCCATCGCTTCAGAGGCAACAACAACAACAACAACAACAATTGCCGCATGTTCCTCAGACACCTATGACGCGATCTAGAGCCGGAGTCAGGTTCCGATATTTGAGTCCTCAAGGCTATGAGCTGTATGCAGTTCAGCGGACTCCCAATTCTTGTTGTAGCACTAATTTTGTATTGTATATAAAAATGTGAGTGCCTGAAATAAACCTTAACCAACCGGGGAAAAAGCGTTGTTTTTTTTTTTCATTGTCCAGATCAAGGAAAAAAACCGCCAAAATTTCCAAAAAAGATAATTTCTGCCCAATATCATCTCGTTGCCCACACTAAAGTAAAGTGTGCCTAACCGCGGTGGCTGAGTGGTTACAGCGCTCGGCTGCTGGCCCGAAAGTCGCGGGTTCGATCCCGGCCGCGGCGGTCGAATTTCGATGGAGGCGAAATTCTAGAGGCCCCTGTACTGTGCGATGTCAGTGCACGTTAAAGAACCCCAGGCGGTCGAAATTTCCGGAGCCCTTCACTACGGCGTCCCTCATTGCCTGAGTCGCTTTGGGACGTTAAACCCCCATGAACCATAAAGTGTGTCTAAATGATCCGTTTGACAGTCTGCTTAACATCTGCAGCCATCCACGTGCTGGCAAGTTCTTTGCAGCAATGAACTGCTGACGTCAATCGCATGTTGGCTACTTCGAATTCTTCTATCGTCTGCGTCATTTGAAAGAAACTTGTCGCACTTCGGTAGCGCGCATGCGAAGCTATGTCACCGTCTTCTTCTGAAAAGGCTTTGCAATTGTTTTGGTGCAAAAATATCATTCCTTGCTTATTTCTGAGTTACGAAATGAATATGCGTAATGAATAATAATAATAATAATAATAATAATAATAATAATAATAATAATAATAATAATAATAATAATAATAATAATAATAATAATAATAATAATAATAATAAGTTTTTGGGGAAGGAAATGACGCAGTATCTCTTTCATACATCGTTGGACACCTGAACCATGCCGTAAGGGAAGGGATAAAGGAGAGAGCGAAAGAAGAAAGGAAGAGAGAGGTGCCGTAGTGGAAGGCTCCGGGCTCCGGAATGATTTCGACCACCTGGGGATCTTTAACGTGCACTGACATCGCACAGCACACGGGCACCTTAGCGTTTTTCCTCCATAAAAACGCAGCCGCCGCGGTCGGGTTCGAACCCGGGAACTCCGGATCAGTAGTCGAGCGCCCTAACCACTGAGCCACCGCGGCGGGTGTTTTGAGGAAACGAAATGTTTTTGAGCAAAGGCAAGGGCGCAGAAGCTGTGAGGTCTCTTCTTTTACATTTTGCTTTCACATTTAGAGGACACCTTTTCGTCGACATTTTGTGAAAATTAAGGCGCATAACAGGCTCTTTGCGCCAGTACACACCTCAATCGCGCTATCAAATGTGTGACGGTGGTGTCCGCCTGTAGAAAACTGTGCTTTCACACAATATTTGGTATTGGCATTGCGTCGTTTCGAAAGTATATTGCGCACATACGTGTTTGCGACTTACGCGCGACTTCCAGTCGCCTATGCTTGAGAATGGAGTGAACTGCCTGCGTTAGCGCCGATTGCGCTACACTCAGGCGAAGAATGCCTTTCGCAAACACACTAAAAGGTAAGCAGTATACTTCAATTTACTTTCCCTTCTATACGAAAGGACTCAAATGCCGCCCACTTTGCCTCATTCACGACATGCCATTTGGGATGTAGCACGGCTTTGTTTTTGAGAACCGTATGCAAACGAAGGAAATAATGGGACAACATTGCAATGAAACCCTACGAAAAAGAGAGCGCACAGGTATTCCTGCAATGCTGTGGGCGAACAGTTGAACCCAGCTGTGACAGGAAGCAACGCAAGAAAATGAGAACAAATTGTTGCTGAATACAGGAAAGTTGCAGTAACTTGGAACCGTGCCGTAAAGGTGAGAATTATTTTGGAGGAAAGGCAAACTATTATTCCCAACCTAAGCGGCGGACACAGCCGCGAAGGGAGTGCTGAGTACTGAAGGAATAATAATAATTAATAATTGGTTTTTGGGGAAAGGAAATGGATATGAATATGCGTAATGAATAATAATAATGAAACTGTGTGTTCTCGTTTTTTTCTCCCCAAAGTTTCGACTTTTTTTTAACAAAGCAATGAAAAAAATCATTTTTGTAAAGCTCTTTTTTAGAGCTCGCAAAATTTCATGAAAATTTACATCTCTATTCGTACACTGCGTGTATGCAGCTGTTTTGGGACTGTGTGGTCCGAACAAAAGCTCTCACACTGCACACAAAGAGTCAAACAGCATGAGCTAAATGGACAAGGTTAAGTAGGAATTTTAGCGCATAACTGGAAAAGACTTTAATTTAGCCACGGTGTTTGAGAGAAAATCTGCGACCATCCACTGCAGAACTGTGACATACATAAGTCGGCGCTCTTAATAATAATAATAATAATAATAATAATAATAATAATAATAATAATAATAATAATAATAATAATAATAATAATAATTGTTTTTAAGAGGGGGAGGAAGGAAAATGGCGCAGTATCTGTCTCATATATCGTTCGACACCTGAACCGCGCCGTAATGGAAGGAATAAAGGAGGGAGTGAAAGGAGAAAGGAAGAAAGAGGTGCTGTAGTGGAGGGCTCCGGAATAATTTCGACCACCTGGGGATCTTTAACGTGCACTGACATCGCACAGCACACGGGCGCCTTAGCGTTTTTCCTCCATAAAAACGCAGCCGCCGCGGTCGGGTTCGAACCCGGGAAATGCGGATCAGTAGTCGGAGTTCACGGGTTCGAACCCGACCACGGCGGCTGCGTTTTTATGGAGAAAAAACGCTAAAGCCGCTTTATACATTGTGGTAATTTATATGCGGCTACACTTCGTTTACGGTGACATGCACAATTATTATGAGCACCGCATGAAGAGCGATAAACTCGTCTTCTACTATTCTTCTCCTCCTAGACATTCCTTTGTCATTTTATTTTGTTTTAATTTGTGGTTTTCATGAATGGGATATCAATAGAAGCAGAAGAAAAACAACGACGTGCCACGGCCCACAGGTGGGATCCGAAACCGCGACCTCTTAATTTCGCGTTCGGTGCTCTACCAACTGAGCTACGGCGGCGGCTGTCCAATCTTCTGCTTTAGGGGGTATTTGTGTGTAGCGTAAGAGAACCTTGAGAGTGTTCACCAGCGCCACCCTCGTCCATAGCGGTGGACGTAGTATGTCGTGTATTGCCGCGAGTGCCACGCAGGAACATAGTCGAACGGTGAGGGCGGAAGCTGTGCGAGAACCCTGTTACGGTACACCTCTGGCATCAAGACTGCAAGATTCGAGGCGCTCAGACATGGGAACGGAAAGAGGTGCTCGTTATGACATATATGACGGACGCAAGCAGTCACCGAAACCAAGGAGCTTTGGTGTTGTCTTTATTATTTTTTTATTTGTGGCTTTCATTAACGCGAAATTCGGAGGTCGTGGGTTCGGATCCCACCGGCAGCATGTGGCTGTTTTTCTTCTCCTTTTATTATTCTCCCATTGATGTAAACTACAAATTAACAAATAAAATATACATCCCCTATGCACCTTGGTTTCGGTGACTGTTGGCTTCCGTCATGTATGCCATAACGAGCACCACTTTCAATTCTCTTGTCTCCTTTGTCATCTCGTGGGATATTCATCAATCTGCACTCTGTGCTTGTCCCACACGAGCTGAGTCGTTGCTTTTCCAGCAGCTTTTTATGAAAGCATCTGAAAGGCATACCCCCCCCCCCCCCCCCCCCCCTGCTGCCGAAAGATCGTTTTGTGGCACTTTCGAAAGTAAAAGCTTTGTGTTACCTTCCCCCCCCCCCCCCCCCCCCCCCTGTTTTTTTCTTGTTCGCCCGTCCGCAAAGTAAGAGATAAAACGATATAGGCGTCGCAGTAAATCCAATAAACAAAAAGCAACTTCGGAACACCGACAAAGACAACGAAGGCAACAATCCCGTTTACTGTCATTACTGCTGTAAAAGAAAAAAAAATTTGCGGTTGGCTTCTTTCGAGGTTTTCTTTTTTTCGCGGCTCCTTTCGCAGGTCGCGCACCTTCCCTTTTTTACAGGAATGAATCCTGATTCTTTTGTTGTCAGTGACAGAAAAAAAAAAGGAGCCGGTGGTTATCCCGTCCGGGGAGCCGCGCTGTAGTCGTGTGAACGACCGTCAGTCACTGCTGATAAGAACGGATAGCGAAATTTGTCTTGACGCCGCCGAAAGAAACCGCTTTTCAGGCGCCAAAGGGCCCCGCAACCAGCCGCCTCGGGGATTCGCGTTGCGCCGCCGCGGGTTGAAGAAACGCCACCCATTTTAGTAGAGTGCAGTGACCTTCGCGGCTTTGTACCTTGGAAAAGCAAACTGTGAATGGGCAGCGAGCGGTGCGTGCCAACTTGTCTCGGCTTCTCACTTATCGTGGCCTTGCTAGGATCTGTCGAGCGAAAGTGCTTGCAAACCTTGCTTGCAATAATTTTAAATGTTTTTCGACAGAAATGCTTGGTGTGCGGTGTTTTCCTTCGCGCTTCAGGCAGATGACTGAGCGGATGGACGTTCCTTTGCTACCCACATGTCTGTGGAAGCTTTCCTTGTTTCAAAACGGTGTCCACTTTTCAAAAAACATTCGCTTTTCAGCCTGCTCACCTAAAGCTGTGTTGTGTTGGGTTTAGCGGCGCGTAAGCTTCTAACGCTGTCATGAGCCGGCTCACCCAAAGCAATAGATTAGTCGGTGACTGCCTCGTACCTGTCGCTTCAGCAGTCGCGATAGCCCCGCGCATGCAATAGCGAACGAGCCAGCCAATCTCACAACGTTCAAACTCGCGAAGAACTTTGAGAACACATTCTTTGATGTGCTGACGTCATCCGTAGCTTTATACATGAGTGCCAACATCGTTGAAGCAGAGTGGAGCGAGAACATATCCGTATGCTGCGGTATATCGGTTTATGCTAAGAAATCCCGCATGGTATAAATAAATTCCAGTTCTCCACCACGGCTATTCCCTCGCCCCCTTTAAGAAAAGAAGAGAGTAAACTTACGGTGGTTAAATCAGCTGTTTAGTGCTCTCAAAATATGCGGACAACTGGGCACGCGCCACCGACACGTATCTGCACAGATCACAGGTGGGTCCGCAATTTTCAACCTTGCAGCAACTGGAGAAAGAGTAGCGAAACATGCCCTCGTTTTGAGTCACAGTTTGGCTTGGTTTTACCGGGTTTAACGTCGCAAAGCGACAGGCTATGAGGGACGCCGTAGTGGAAGGCTCCGGAAATATTTACCACCTGGATTTGGGAATAAGAATAAATGGAGAATACCTAAATAATCTGCGATTTGCTGATGACATTGCCTTGCTGAGTCACTCAGGAGGTGAACTGCAAATCATGATCAATGAGTTAGACAGGCAGAGCAGATCGATGGGTCTAAAAATTAACATGCAGAAAACCAAGGTAATGTTCAACAGCCTAGCAAGGGAACAACAGTTCACAATTGGCAGCGAGAGCCTAGAAATTATGACGGAATACGTCTACTTAGGGCAGGTAGTGACAGCTGATCCGGATCATGAGAGAGAGATAACTAGAAGGATAAGAATGGGGTGGAGCGCATATGGCAAATTCTCGCAGATCATGAGGGGCAGTTTACCAATTTCCCTCAAGAGGAAAGTGTACAACAGCATAATCTTACCGGTACTCACCTACGGGGCAGAAACGTGGAGGCTAACGAAAAGAGTTCAGTTTAAGTTAAGGACAACGCAGCGAGCCATGGAAAGAAAAATGATAGGTTTAACGTTAAGAGATCGGAAGCGGGCAGAGTGGGTGAGGGAACAAACACGGGTTAATGACATCCTAGTCGAAATCAAGAGAAAGAAATGGGCTTGGGCAGGGCACGTAATGCGAAGGCAAGATAACCGCTGGTCCTTAAGGGTAAAGGAGTGGATTCCAAGAGAAAGTAAGCGGAGCAGGGGGCGGCAGAAGGTTAGGTGGGCGGATGAAATTAAGAAGTTTGCAGGCAAAGGGTGGGTGCAGCTGGCAAAGGATAGGGTTAATTGGAGAGACATGGGAGAGGCCTTTGCCCTGCAGTAGGTGTAGTAAGGCTGATGATGATGATATGTGGATTTCTTTAACGTGCACTGGCATCGCACAGTACACGAGCCTCTAGCACTTCGCCTCCATCGAAATGCGACCCGTGTACTGTGCGATGTCAGTGCACGTTAAAGAACCCCAGGTGGTCGAAATTTCCGGAGCCCTTCACTACGGCGTCTCTCATAGCCTGAGTCGCTTTGGGACGTTAAACCCCCATAAATCAAATCAAATCAAATCGAAATGCGACCGCCGCGGCCGGGTTCGAACCCGCGTCTTTCGGGTCAGCAGCCGAGCACCATAACCACTGAGCCACCGCGGCGGCGGAGTCGCAGTTTCGTAACTGAAACAAATACGAAACTCAGCGTCAGGTAAAATGATATCGGCTGCCTCCGCAGCACCTATAGATGCACACAAACATCCCTCGGCAGTTTTAAGACCGTGACGCCGCGAGAAACGAGGACGGCACTCAAAACTGGAGACACGCCAGTGCATACTCGCTTGTTCGCACTTACGCGCGCACTCTATTCTCGTCTTTTTGCTTGCTTGTTTGTTTGTTCCTCTTGCAAACACGTCTTCGTGTTCCTTTTTCATTCCGCTGTTTTCATACCTAACATTCCTCCCTCAGACCCGGTACAACCCTCCCCTTCCCCCTTTCCTTATCCTCTTCCCTCCGGTGTCTATATTCAGGCAGGTCCACCTTTGCTTTGCCAACCGAGTCAGCCCGCAGCTATTCCTGAGCGCTCGCAGAATACACGCTCTCCCTCTTCTCAGTTCACGTGCGGATGTATGTACACACGTGCGCCTCACGGATACGCCTATACCGAGAACCAGCCGCTCCTCCGGTGTTGACTTGACCGTGGCTGGAGTCAGGGTCGACGAAAGAACGACTCGGTGCACGAGCCATCACACACGGCGCTTGGTACGCTGTGGTTCTGCTGCTTGTTTCTTTATTTACTCTCTCTCTCTCTCTCTCTCTCTCTCTCTACGCGTACCATTTTAGTCACTTTATTAGCCGCTTCCGAGGCGGAACCCAATTTTAAAATTTCTGCGCATTTTCGCCCCTGATGTTTGATGTTCGAAGAACTCGCAGAGCAACAATAATTGGCAACATTTTTAAACAGTCATCATCAAGGCAACAACATATTACAGCATATCACACACACACACACACACACACACACACACACACACACACACACACACACACACACACACACACACACACACACACACACACACACACACACACACACACACACACACACACACACACACACACACACACACACACACACACACACACACACACACACACACACGCACGCACGCACACACACACACACGCGCACACACACACACACACACACACACACACACACACACACACACACGCACGCACGCACGCACACACGCACGCGCACGCACGCACGCACGCACACAGTCAAGCTTTGCCCGGCCTAGCGCTTGGCTTGTCTGCGGTGAAATGGTTAAAAAAATAGTTAAACAGGTCTCGATCTCACCTTGTGTACAGACTGAATAAACGTTTGCCGTGACGCTCTAGGACCAAGCTGCCTTTGCGCCATTAATATCAAAGCGTCATCACCATCATCACTTGACACCCCTTCACTGGCCTCCATATTTCTGCCATTTTTTAAGGATATTTGAAATAGATTTAAAGAAATCAGATTCGTTCGTTGTATCATTCAGCCAAGCGGGCATCGATCGGCTGATGACACCGCCTGCGCTTGGGCATCTCACCGCCTCACTTTGCCACGTGATGTTGTGACGTTATTTTGTTCCTTAGGACATTCACAATCACCGAAATTCTGCCTGATACAACTAGCGCTCTAAACCATCACTAGCATAAGAGGGTTACTCCAGTCGGGCAGCATCTCACGCATCTGAGCTGTGGTATGCCTGAAGGGAATGCTACAGGCTAGGAAGTAGTATATGCCACTACCTACCGCTGGCCCAGGAATTCGCAGAACAACAAGTGATGCTTTCCTTGGCCGTTTGTTTTGACGCTGTCGTGCGAGACGCGTGGAGCTAAAAGCGTCCTGGCATCCACTCGGCTGGGGCCGAATTCCACTGGTCGATCCGTGGGGCACTATTTTGTTTCCGCGACTGACAGGTCAAGTTGCTGAAGTTCCTTTAGTCATTTTATTAGCTGTTTTTTTTTTCTTCTGTTGAATGATCGTGGGTTTAGTATGGGTTCAGTCGAAGCGATTTTCCCGGAATCCCCCATTGAAAGGATATTGCACCAATTGGCTATATCAACGTCCGCCTTCTCACCGCCAAATAGGAATAAAACTTAAAGAGGGGGGGGGGGGAGAGGAGCACGTCAGCGGAATGTACATGTGGAAGGACCAGAGAGGCCCGCGCATTCCGCTCTTTTGTTGAGTTGAGTTGGATTATTGCTTTACAACCTCGTGAGAGTGCTCCCATTTGGCTGCTAGACTCTGAACAACCATATTGTGAGATTGGCAAGGCCTGAGGCACAACTCATCAGTCACTCTGGATGATCAGCCAATCAATGGTGAACTTTTTGTTCCCTGTCTATCTTCGTTTACAGCTATATATAACCGTGCGGGGCTTGTGTATTGCTTTACAACCTCGTGAGAGTGCTTCCATTTGGCTGCTGGACTGTGAACAACCATCTTGTGAGATTGGCAAGGCCTGAGGCACAACTCATCAGTCGCTGTGGATGATCAGCCATTCCTTGGTGAACTCTTTGTTCCCTGTCTATCTTTGTTTACAGCTATATATAGCCGTGCGGGGCTTGTGTATTGCTTTACAACCTCGTGAGAGTGCTTCCATTTGGCTGCTGGACTGTGAACAACCATCTTGTGAGATTGGCAAGGCCTGAGCCACAACTCATCAGTCGCTGTGGATGATCAGCCATTCATTGGTGAACTCTTTGTTCCCTGTCTATCTTTGTTTACAGCTATATATAGCCGTGCGGGGCTTGTGTATTGCTTTACAACCTCGTGAGAGTGCTTCCATTTGGCTGCTGGACTCTGAACAACCATCTTGTGAGATTGGCAAGGCCTGAGGCACAGCTCGTTAGTCGCTCTTGATGATCAGCCAATCATTGCTGAACTCTTTGTTCCCTATCTTCGTTTACAACTATATATAAGGGGCTTACAGCTTCACGAAGTTACCCGCAGGGGAACCTGGCGCTGGAATCCTTCATCCACCACAGGAATGCCAGGAAGTGCCAATTTTGTATCTAGCTTGGTTGGAGTTTAGTAGAAAGCGTGGATTCGTTTTCAGAAATATAGCCTGAGGGTTTTTATCACCTGGATAACAATGCAGGCATAAGATTGCCCAGAAAGCAACAACATTTAACGAGCACCCATGCTTTTACATACATATAGGATTTCTGAGTTAAAAGACGCTTTTTCGGCATAGAATTGTCTGCGGTGTAGCGCATCAGAATAAAGCTAAGACGTGCTAATTATTTGGCTGGTTAACTAATATGGAGTAGTTAACTCTTAACTCCTCCCTATTTATTGAGAGGTGTGTAGCGCAACGTGATTAATATCCATACCACTTTTCAGAATATCGAAAACGAAGTTACCATCGGTGCTGTGGGCCAACAGATTTCGCCTACATCGCGTCAAAATACACGCGCTTTGGAGAATCTTGCAGGCAAAGCAACTCCTCCAATGCACGCAACTCGTCGAAGTAGCCAAAAATTGTTAGGCCACAGAGCCGAGGGTAGCTGCGTTTTCGAAATTCTAAAAACTGATATGGATATTTCTTACGGTGGGCTACATGCCTCTCAATAGATAAGGAGACTAACTGTAATAGTTAAAAAGTTAGCGATTCAATATTAGTCACCCAGCCTACTAGTTAGCAGATCTTTGCTGCTTTCCGATGCGCTGCATCGCATGATAATACTATACAGAAAAAAAAAATCTGTCTTCAACTCAAAAAGCTTTTTTTTTTTAATTTGGAGAGCATCTAAGATGAAACGCGGTATGGTCACGTAAGCAACAGGGTGAGTTATCCATGTTATTGAGCGTAGAAGAACAGGATGAATTTGCAGACGAGTCAGAAGATATGCCCTCGACACAATACAAGGGCTTCAATGGGAAGCCTCCTGAAAAAAAAAAAAAG